>NC_052320.1:14716010-14813510 GCF_016432855.1 Salvelinus namaycush
CCTGGTCCTGTCGGTCCGTACTGATCCTGGTCCTGTCGGTCCGTACTGATCCTGGTCCTGTCGGTCCGTACTGATCCTGAAACCGCCAGACCCATCCTCTGTGCCAGCACAACCCCTCCCTCCCTCTTCTCTTCTAGACCACATCCTCTCCTCTTCTCTCCTATACCACATCCTCTCCTCTTCTCTTCTATACCCCATCCTCACCTCTTCTCTTCTATACCACATCCTCTCCTCTTCTCTTCTATACCCCATCCTCACCTCTTCTCTTCTATACCCCATCCTCACCTCTTCTCTTCTATACCCCATCCTCCCCTCTTCTCTCCTATACCACATCCTCCCCTCTTCTCTTCTATACCCCATCCTCACCTCTTCTCTTCTATACCACATCCTCCCCTCTTCTCTTCTACACCCCATCCTCTCCTCTTCTCTTCTATACCACATCCTCACCTCTTCTCTTCTATACCCCATCCTCACCTCTTCTCTTCTACACCCCATCCTCTTCTCTTCTCTTCTATACCACATCCACCCCTCTTTTCTTCTATACCACATCCTCCCCTCTTCTCTCCTATACCACATCCTCCCCTCTTCTATACCACATCCTCCCCTCTTCTCTTCTATACCCCATCCTCTCCTCTTCTCTTCTACACCACATCCTCTCCTCTTCTCTTCTATACCCCATCCTCTCCTCTTCTCTTCTACACCCCATCCTCTCCTCTTCTCTTCTACACCCCATCCTCTCCTCTTCTCTTCTATACCACATCCTCTCCTCTTCTCTTCTATACCACATCCTCTCCTCTTCTATACCTCATCCTCTTCTCTTCTATACCACATCCTCCCCTCTTCTATACCACATCCTCCCCTCTTCTCTTCTATACCCCATCCTCTCCTCTTCTCTTCTACACCACATCCTCTCCTCTTCTCTTCTATACCACATCCTCCCCTCTTCTCTTCTACACCCCATCCTCTCCTCTTCTCTTCTATACCACATCCTCCCCTCTTCTCTTCTATACCACATCCTCCCCTCTTCTCTCCTATACCACATCCTCCCCTCTTCTCTTCTATACCACATCCTCCCCTCTTCTCTTCTATACCACATCCTCTCCTCTTCTATACCTCAGCCTCTTCTATACCTCATCCTCTTCTATACCTCATCCTCCCCTGTTCTCTCCTATACCGCATCCTCTCCTCTTCTCTTCTATACCACATCCTCCCCTCTTTTCTTCTATACCACATCCTCCCCTCTTCTCTCCTATACCACATCCTCCCCTCTTCTATACCACATCCTCCCCTCTTCTCTTATATACCCCATCCTCTCCTCTTCTCTTCTACACCACATCCTCTCCTCTTCTCTTCTATACCACATCCTCCCCTCTTCTCTTCTACACCCAATCCTCTCCTCTTCTCTTCTATACCCCATCCTCTCCTCTTCTCTTCTATACCACATCCTCCCCTCTTCTCTTCTATACCCCATCCTCTCCTCTTCTCTTCTATACCACATCCTCCCCTCCTCTTCTCTTCTATACCTCATCCTCTTCTCTTCTATACCGCATCCTCTCCTCTTCTCTTCTATACCACATCCTCCCCTCTTCTCTTCTATAACACATCCTCTCCTCTTCTCTTCTATACCCCATCCTCTCCTCTTCTCTTCTATACCACATCCTCCCCTCTTCTCTTCTATACCCCATCCTCTCCTCTTCTCTTCTATACCCCATCCTCTTCTCTTCTATACCACATCCTCCCCTCTTCTCTTCTATACCCCATCCTCTTCTCTTCTATACCACATCCTCCCCTCTTCTCTTCTATACCCCATCCTCTCCTCTTCTCTTCTATACCCCATCCTCCCCTCTTCTCTTCTATACCCCATCCCCTCCTCTTCTCTTCTATACCCCATCCTCCCCTCTTCTCTTCTATACCCCATCCTCCCCTCTTCTCTTCTCTACCACATCCTCCCCTTTTCTCTTCTATATCACATATCGGACAGTTGCCATACCAGGGCTGTGACGTCAGAGGACTACCCTGTCCTTACACGGCAGGGGGGGTTGCCAAGTGTGAGCGGGGTGTGTGTGGGGGGCTAAGTGTAATATTTGTGAGCCGCAGTCAGCTGACAGAGGTTCAGGTGTTCCTGTGGCGTTGGTGCCAAACGCAGGTTGTAAAGGAATATGAATGGTAGTGACCTCCAGTAGGAACCAGCCTGCCTGGCTACAGAGGAGAACCTACATCCATCTTGGAGAAACGGACGTTTGGGACAGAATGTAAACAGAGTGTTCAAACGGATTGGTAACGAGAGGAGAGAGACCTTCCTTTGTCCTCTCTCTACCCCTGCTCTGCCATGCCTTGGCCTGGGGTAGGAGTGGGAAGGCCAATTTTTCACTTGCTGTTTGGAGGGCTTGCATGAATTGTCCCTCAAATGTGTATGGGTTTGCTTTCCTCTTTCTCAGATAGGGAATAAGGGAACGTGAAAGACAAGTGGGTATGAATGATCTGGAAAGCTTAATATTGTTCAATCTACTGCACAGATGAGAAATGTTTTACTGTACAAGGCATACTTGCTGTATATAGCTTTGCTTGTTATTTTACTGCTGCTGTTTAATTATTTGTTACTTTTATTTTCTACTTTCAATTTTTTACCTAACACTTATTTTTTATTAACTTCTTAAAGCATTGTTGCTTAAGGGTTTGTAAGTAAGCATTTCACTGTAAGGTCTACTGTTGTATTCGGCGCATGTGACAAATATAATTTGATTTGATACTTCACAGGGCCCCTATAGATACAGAGCACTTCACAAGGTCCCTATAGACACAGAGCACTTCACAGGGCCCCTATAGATACAGAGCACTTCACAGGGCCCCTATAGACACAGAGTATTTCAGAAGGCCCCTATGGACACAGAGCACTTCACAAGGCCCCTATAGACACAGAGTACTTCAGAAGGCCCCTATAGACACAGAGCACCTCAGAAGGCCCCTATAGACACAGAGCACTTCAGAAGGCCCCTATAGACACCGAGCACTTCAGAAGGTCCCTATAGACACCGAGCACTTCAGAAGGCCCCTATAGACACCGAGCACTTCAGAAGGTCCCTATAGACACCGAGCACTTCAGAAGGCCCCTATAGACACAGAGCACTTTATAAGGCCCATATAGACACAGAGCACTTTATAAGGCCCCTATAGACACCGAGCACTTTATAAGGCCCCTATAGACACAGAGCACCTCAGAAGGCCCCTATAGACACAGAGCACTTTATAAGGCCCATATAGACACAGAGCACTTTATAAGGCCCCTATAGACACCGAGCACTTCAGAAGGTCCCTATAGACACCGAGCACTTCAGAAGGCCCCTATAGACACAGAGCACTTTATAAGGCTCATATAGACACCGAGCACTACTCTACTGATTGATTGATGATGTGATCGTCAGAGCCCAGACTCAGTGGTCAAAGGCTCATTGTCAACTGTTCTAGAGGTCAGCAGCTAGACAGGGTGGGTTAGTAAGAGTTACTATGAGTAACATGAGAAAGTCAGTACTAACTCTCTCTTTCCCTCCTTCCCACAATTCTAATAAACACTGGAGATTAGGGGTAGATTCAGAGTGTGTTTCAATCAATCACTGTCAATCAATCACTAGTGAGGAGAGGAGATGAACAGGAAGAAAAGGACCAACAGGGGATTTCAGTGGATCAGACTGACTCCATAATGTCAGGCCTCTTCTGAGACAGTGCTGCTCTGCTTGAGGGGTACGAGAGGTGAGATGACTAAGGGGGTTGAGGGGGGTGAAGGTGACGGGGGTTAGATGTTGGAAGAGTGGGACTGCTGGGAGGAAGACTAGCATTTGGAGGACAGTCAGGAGGCTAGGGCTCACACAGCAGGCACACAGGGGCTATGCCACCTAGCTGGTACACAGAGCAAACACACAGCCCTGTTAGGAAACACAGCCTGCCTGGATACACCACAGACAGCAGGCAGGGAGACAGGGAGCGGCTAACACACAGACACACACACACACACACACACACACACACACACACACACACACACACACACACACACACACACACACACACACACACCCTGTTAGGCAACATAATGGTACCCAGACAGCAGCTCAGCTCTCCCCTACCCCTCTGCCCCCCCATATTATCGTTTTGTTAGGTAGTTTGCGCTAGCTAATGCTAGTCGGCTGTACCTGCTCCAGAACTCTCATCCTATAGCTTGTTCTCCATCTTCTTCTTAAATGGTGCGCCAACATGTTTTCAGCACTTTTATCTCCAAACTCATTTTCTCATGGCTCTCTCTTGTTACTTTGCAGCACACATACTGTATAGTAAGCAATATGTTTGTAACATCGACTCACAATACAATTGCAGTATTGAATCGCAATACATATAGAATCGTAATACATATCGTATTGGCACTTAAGTATCGTGATAATATCGTATCGTGAGGTCCCTGGCAATTCCGAGCACTAAAACCTACACAAACACACACACACACACAAAACACGCACATCTTATCTTTTCCCAGCACTGGGCAGTGACACACAATGTACGTCCAACCATTCTCCTCCTCCTGCCAAGTGAGAGCAGCCCTTTTCATTCTTAAAACTACCTCACTTCAGAAAACAAGACTACCACATTTCTACCGCGAGCCCATTTCAGCAGTTTAACTCAGCATAAATATTGAACTTCTCTTCCCACTCTTTCTCCCCCTACTCTCTGCCTAACCACAGGCTGCCTGGGTCTATGTGGGCGTGCCAGGTTTGGGCCCACACCGCATGGTGCATAAGCGTCTTTGTTCTCTGAGAACTGGTCACAAGACAAGGAGTGTTTCAGTGAAAGAAGAGAAGTGCTTGCGGGGGATTTTTGGAGTCCAAATCAGACACAGACACACGGACTTAGACTCGTCTTGGACGGCTGAGGGAGGGAGGGAGGAGGACACAACTGTCCAAACCCTCTATCTTCTTTGTGTCCTTAGGGTCATGTGACTGGCCTGGTATTTCCTCTGTGAATGTAGCTGCCAGACATTAGGAACCAGCAGCTTCACCGCCCTACACAGTCACAGCAGACATGTCTATCGACCTCTTAGGGAGCCTTCACATATCCCCTTATGATCCGGATCCTGGTACCCTGATCCGCGCTATAAAGTATGGGTGAAACGCAAACGAACCCTGGCTGAGTAGTGGGTCCAAGATCCAGGACCAGAGGACCGGGTATTGTGACGCGGCAGCGCATTGTTAACAAGCTAGCTCGCTAACGTCATGTAGAATGAGTGTCTTGCTAATCGCACCCTGAAGCGGATGTGAAAGCAAAACATATCCTGTAGAACGCTCCAGGAAACCCAACCAGGGTACCACATTTCATATGTGTTGTCTTATAAGGCCTGAATGACTTTGTTTGGTAAATTGTCAACGTTGACTCATTTGATCAGACCCAATCTGGTTTCCATTGACCACAAAGCTGTTACACTAATATTGTCTGTGTCTTTGTGTGAGTGACTGTGTGTGTGTGTGTGTGTGTGTGTGTGTGTGTGTGTGTGTGTGTGTGTGTGTGTGTGTGTGTGTGTGTGTGTGTGTGTGTGTGTGTGTGTGTGTGTGTGTGCCACAGAGCAGCAACAGTGCCACCCCACTGGTGTGACTAAATGATTCACCAGTCCGGTCATTGTGTTGTTTTCTGCTGAGCGCTCAGTTTGTCTCCTGCTTTTTTAAGAGGCCATTATAAGCAGCTTTATTACCCACAGTCCTCTAGTGCATCACCCATAACTCCTCCCCGGCTTTCTCCTCTCCGTCAGCTCCCCACCGCTCTCCACCGACCCAGAGGGAGGGGAGGCCACAGAGGCACAGTGAACTACCTGGTGTACACATCACATTCCACAGGCAGTCTAGCGTTGAGCAGGGTGATAATCATCTTAACAACAGCAATCAGACCACTCCACAGCAATATTTGGGTATGGAAGGAAAACCATTTCAAAGCCCATCATAATTTCCTATGAACTTTCTGCCAAGACGGCGTTTAGAAGACAAGTCCAAAAACAAATAGAGGCGCTGAGAGGGAGAGAGAGGGGAAACCAAAAAGAAAGGCAGTCATTACTTAGGCTCCTCCACCGTGAGAGCACCAGAGTGGCGTCTCTGTCCTACCCACGCTAGCACTGTCCTGGTGCACAGCCGGTGTCATGAGGCCCCCCTGACCTGGAGCCCAGGGCTGTGAACACCACCAGGAGACCAAAGTTGTGCCCCTGTTTGACTCTCATCTGCACACCTCCACCCTGCAAAACATGTCCGAGGGCGACAGTGTGGTCAAATGATTCAGAAAGGGCCTGGAAAGTGTTAAGTTCCTGCAGACAGACAAGCCCGTGAAGCACTTTAAATGGCGCCTTCAGTCCATGTAAAATCACCGTGGTCTGCTAGTCCCCACCCAGAGCAGGGTACGGCTAGGTACCTCTATGGGCCTGGGCCTCTCTGTTGTCACAAAAACACTTCTCACTGCACTGTGGATGGAGAGACAACAGTACCTAGGGACAGCTACTGGGGCTCAAAAAGACACACTTACAACTTCAGCAGCAGCCTAACATCTAAAGCTGGTGACTAAATCGTCTACACGCAGGGCAGATCTCTACACTCCAAGAAAAAAGGGTTCCAAAAGGGTTCTTCGGCTGTCCCCATAGTTATGAGTGATGCACTAAAGGACTGTGGGTAATAAAGCTGCATATAATGGCCTTTTTGGTTCTAGGTAGAACCCTTTTGGGTTCCATGTAGAACCCTCTGTGGAAAGGGTTCAACATTGAACCCAAAAGGGTTCTACCTGGAACCAAAAAGGGTTCTTCAAATGGTTATCCTATGGGGACAGCCGAAGAACCCGTAGCACTTTTTTTCCTAAGATTGTACAGCAGCAGCTCAGTGGAGGAAGGAAGGCACCAGAGGTGTGTCTCCTCTCCTCTCAAATGGCTTCCTGCCCTGTTCATAACAGCAGTACGATTGTTCAAAGTCACATGGTTTATCTCCACTTTGAACTTTCTTACAGGGTCTCTTTGCGCCTGCCTTGGCTGAGCTGTGGCAGCAGCGGTGGTAAGCAGCGGGAAGCCGGATGGAATGTGCACTGGGCAGGCTGAGTCTCTGAGTGTCTCCTCTCTCCGGGTGGACTCTGTCATTACGGGTCTTTTGATCTCACCTGGCACAGGCAGCGCCAGCAGGAGGGCACCCAGCACTGCCAGGCAGCGGTTTAGTGTTGCCAGGCGACACCCCTGATGGAGCTCTGAGAGGACTAATCCTCCCTGCTTCCTACACTCTCCACTCCTCCCTTCTCCACTACACTCCTCCAGGCCTCTCCTCAAATCTTCTCCACCCCTCCCCTCTCCTCCCCTCCTGCTCTCTGAGCAGAGTAGGGCACATACCACCCACAGTGCACCTAGGTCAGAGCTGGATTCTAACAGGAAGAGCAGAGCCCAGGGACAGTCCCTCAGGGCACCGCCTGCTGTCCAGACCTGGTTTGTCTCCCCTCACAACCCTCACAGGGTTTGCAGCCAGAGGAGACAGGAAGTGGATTGGGGCAGGAGGGACCAGGTGTCAGAGAGCCAGGCTAAGGATCACAGAGCCGAGGAAACTGTGATGTCATAACCAACGAGGTGTGATCCCAGTCAGAATGGCACCACATGGTAGCCTGTGGAAACGAAACACTGTGTGCCCTGACAGACGAACTGATTACAGCTGGGGTAGAGTCAAGTCTAGAGTTGGGAACAATGTTGGCATTGTCACACACACACACACACAACACACACAAACACAATCTGAGGTAGGCTCATGTGACTATATAATATATGAGAGATTAAAGTCTGGTAAAAAAGACAGCTTTAGCCACCGGTCATTACACTCAATGAAAACTTCACTGAAGATGCATTTGCTACTGTTGCACGGTGGCTAGAAAATGTGTACAAGACTACAGTACAGCTATAGTGAAACACACTGACACACACACACACATACACCCACACACATACATAAACACACACACACAGCCAGAGATAGCCTAAGGCTCTACTGTAACTATTAGGAAGATCCTCCGAGAATTGATGGAGAGGGAAAAAACACTGAGCAATCAAGGAATCGCTGAAAAACAACCGGGCCCAATTAACTAATTAAAGATGATAATTAGAGGATACCTGTCTGTCCTAGCCAGCTGCCAACATGTGGAGGAAAGGCATGTGAGGGGAGGAAGGAGGGGAGGGAGGAGGGACCACCCAACAGCACAGCGTTCCAAAAACACTTCCAACAATTAAGAGAGAAATTGTCTGAGCTAAAAGGCAACGCTGGCAGAATAATGTTTCATTACTAATGGAAATGGGCTATAGGCCCGGAACAGGGAACAGGGAACTAGGGAACAGGGTTAACAGGGAACAGGGAACAGGGAACTAGGGAACAGGGAACTAGGGACAGGGAACAGGGAACAGGGAACTAGGGAACAGGGAACTAGGGAACAGGGTTAACAGGGAACAGGGAACAGGGAACTAGGGAACAGGGAACTAGGGACAGGGAACAGGGAACTAGGGAACAGGGTTAACAGGGAACAGGGAACAGGGAACAGGGAACAGGGAACAGGGAACAGGGAACAGGGAACAGGGAACTAGGGAACAGGGAACTAGGGAACTAGGGACAGGGAACAGGGAACTAGGGAACAGGGAACTAGGGAACAGGGAACTAGGGACAGGGAACAGGGAACTAGGGAACAGGGTTAACAGGGAACAGGGAACAGGGAACAGGGAACTAGGGAACAGGGAACTAGGGAACTAGGGACAGGGAACAGGGAACAGGGAACAGGGAGAGAGAGAGAGAACAGAGAGAGAGAGAGAGAGAGAAAGAGAAAGAGAGAGAGACAGAGACAGAGAGACAGAGAGAGAGAGAGGAAGAGAGAGGAAGAGAGAGATAGAGAGAGAGAGAAGAGAGAGATAGAAGAGAGACAGAGAGGGAGGAAGAGAGAGAGAGAGAGACAGAGAGAGAGAGAAAGACAGAGAGAGAGAGACAGACAGAGAAAGAGAGGAAGAGAGAGAGAGAGGAAGAGAGAGGAAGAGAGAGAGAGAGGGAGGAAGAGAGAGAGAGAGAGAGAGAGAGAGAGAGAGAGAGAGAGAGAGAGAGAGAGAGGAAGAGCGTGCTGTAAAAGTGCAGCTCCAGGAGTAGCTCCAGTTCAGCTCATTAGGACAGGATGTGAAAGAGCTTGTACATCCTGGCATTCCCTCTTAATGAACATCAGTTTGAACCTGAGTTCACACACAGGCCTATTTCATATCCACCTCAGGGCAAGAAACAAACACACACACGCACTTGCAGACATCCACAAAACAGACACAGACCATAGACAGCCAATTGAATTTGGAGGACAAGAGTGATATAGATCAAAAGTGACCTGTGACCTGTAAAATCCATCTGCTCTTAAGACAATAGACTTATTATGAGTTATGACATCATGAGATGGGGTCAGGGAGGGATGTTATCTGGGGTTTCATCACAGACAAGGGAGACTACCATAGACATGACTACCTAGGAGATAAATGGTACAGATTATGGGTCAGCTGACCATTTTAGACACATCACATGGAGAACAGTGTCTACGGGAGAAGAATGTCTTGACATAGTGAAACACATTGTGACACCGCCTGGTAGCATGGGCTCAGAAAACATCACCCACCTCTGAACTGTATAACGGTCTCTTTTCTCATCACACTCTCTCTCTCTTCAGCCTCTAAACATCCCTCTCTCTGTCACTTTATTCCTCTGTGCCTTTGAATTTCTCTGTCCATAACCTACAGTAAATCAAATAAATTAATCAAATCACATTGTATTTGTCACATGATTGGGAAACAACAGGTGTGGAATGACAGTGAAATGCTTACTTACAGGTCCTTCCCAACAATGCAGAGAGAAAGAAGTAGAGAAATAATAGAACAGAAAAATACATAATAGTAAAAAAAAAATAGATACACAACGAGTAAGGATAACTTGGCTATACAGTATATAGGGGTACAGTACAGAGTGGATGTGCAGGGGTATGAGGTAACTGTCGTAGATACAGTATATAGGGGTACAGTACAGAGTGGATGTGCAGGGGTATGAGGTAACTGAGGTAGATACAGTATATAAGGGGTACAGTACTGGGTGGATGTGCAGGGGTACGAGGTGAGGTAGATACAGTATATAGGGGTACAGTACAGAGTGGATGTGCAGGGGTATGAGGTAACTGTCGTAGATACAGTATATAAGGGGTACAGTACAGAGTGGATGTGCAGGGGTATGAGGTAACTGAGGTAGATACAGTATATAAGGGGTACAGTACTGAGTGGATGTGCAGGGGTACGAGGTGAGGTAGATACAGTATATAAGGGGTACAGTACTGGGTGTATGTGCAGGGGTACGAGGTGAGGTAGATACAGTATATAAGGGGTACAGTACTGAGTGGATGTGCAGGGGTATGAGGTAACTGTCGTAGATACAGTATATAAGGGGTACAGTACTGGGTGGATGTGCAGGGGTACGAGGTGAGGTAGATACAGTATATAAGGGGTACAGTACTGGGTGTATGTGCAGGGGTACGAGGTGAGGTAGATACAGTATATAAGGGGTACAGTACTGAGTGGATGTGCAGGGGTATGAGGTAACTGTGGTAGATACAGTATATAAGGGGTACAGTACTGAGTGGATGTGCAGGGGTATGAGTTGAGGTAGATACAGTTATAAGGGGTACAGTACTGAGTGGATCTGCAGGGGCATGAGGTAACTGAGGTAGATACCGTATATAAGGGGTACATTACTGAGTGGATGTGCAGGGGTATGAGGTAACTGAGGTAGATACCGTATATAAGGGGTACAGTACTGAGTGGATGTGCAGGGGTATGAAGTAACTGAGGTAGATACAGTATAGAAGGGGTACAGTACTGAGTGGATGTCCAGGGGTACGAGGTGAGGTAGATACAGTATATAGGGGTACAGTACAGAGTGGATGTGCAGGGATACGAGGTGAGGTAGATACAGTATATAAGGGGTACAGTACTGAGTGGATGTGCATGGGGTACGAGGTGAGGTAGATACCGTATATAAGGGGTACAGTACTGAGTGGATGTGCAGGGGTATGAGGTAACTGTCGTAGATACAGTATATAAGGGGTACAGTACTGAGTGGATGTGCAGGGGTATGAGGTAACTGTGGTAGATACAGTATATAAGGGGTACAGTACTGAGTGGATGTGCAGGGGTATGAGGTAACTGTGGTAGATACAGTATATAAGGGTTACAGTACTGAGTTGATGTGCAGGGGTACGAGTTGAGGTAGATACAGTTATAAGGGGTACAGTACTGAGTGGATCTGCAGGGGCATGAGGTAACTGAGGTAGATACCGTATATAAGGGGTACAGTACTGAGTGGATGTGCAGGTGTATGAGGTAACTGAGGTAGATACCGTATATAAGGGGTACAATACTGAGTGGATGTGCAGGGGTATGAGGTAACTGAGGTAGATACAGTATATAGGGGTACAGTACTGAGTGGATGTGCAGGGGTACGAGGTGAGGTAGATACAGTATATAAGGGGTACAGTACTGAGTGGATGTGCAGGGGTACCAGGTAACTGAGGTAGATACCGTATATAAGGGGTACAGTACTGAGTGGATGTGCAGGGGTACGAGGTGAGGTAGATACAGTATATAAGGGGTACAGTACTGAGTGGATGTGCAGGGGTACGAGGTGAGGTAGATACAGTATATAAGGGGTACAGTACTGAGTGGATGTGCAGGAGTACGAGGTGAGGTAGATACAGTATATAAGGGGTACAGTACTGAGTGGATGTGCAGGGGTACGAGGTGAGGTAGATACAGTATATAAGGGGTACAGTACTGAGTGGATGTGCAGGGGTACGAGGTGAGGTAGATACAGTATATAAGGGGTACAGTACTGAGTGGATGTGCAGGAGTACGAGGTGAGGTAGATACAGTATATAAGGGGTACAGTACTGAGTGGATGTGCAGGGGTACGAGGTGAGGTAGATACAGTATGTACATGTAAGTAGGAATAAAGTGACAGATAGTAAATAGTAGCAGCAGAATATGGGAGTCAAAAGAGTTAGTGTAAAAAGGGTCAATGCAGGTAGTCCGGGTAGCTATTTGGTTAACTATTGATCAGTCTTATGGCTTGGGGGTAGAAGCTGTTCAGGGTCGTGTTGGTTCCAGACTTGGTGCATCAGCACCTCTTGCCATGAGGTAGCAGAGAGAACAGTCTATGACTTGAGTGGCTGTAGAGGCCTGGTGTAGAGGTCCTGGATGGCAGGGAGCTAGGCCCCAGTGATGTACTGGGCTGTACGCACTACCCTCTGTAGCGCCTTGCGGTCGGATCCCAAGCAGTTGCCATACCAAGGGGTGATGCAGTCAGTCAAGATGCTCTCAATGGTACAGCCTTTCTATTCCCTCACCATCTCCCCTTCCTCTTCTCGTCTATGTTTAAAGCAGTGCTATGAAGCTGGATTCAGGCCAATGAACAATATTTAAACACAGCTGTATTTCACATGTATTTAACCCTCTCCCCCTAGTCTACTAAAACAAGCTAGTCTGACCCACAGACCATTCAGTTTCATTCAGAGAAAAAGGATAGACGGCACGCTTATAAGATAAACAATCTATCTAGCTGAATGCCCCTGCATTCCCCAACACACCACACCCACACACCAAATTCAATCATCTACAGTCTATTTAAAGAGGGAGACAAACGACCGGCATCCAGGAAGACCAATGCCCTTAATTTCCTGCTTGGTGGAAAAGCCCTGGCTGCTGCTACCCTGTATGATCCATTACAAATCCCACCTCGACCTTCAACCTCCCCCTCCTCCCTCAAAGCTGGAGCACCATAGATTACCAGATATATTCAGATGATGGAGGATATTACTAACTAAAAGACGCCGAGTAAAGAGGTGAAGACCTCTTCTCTCCCACCTCATAGCTCAGCTAATGAGGCCTGACAACATGATGAAATTATGGGTTGATATTTTACTGTGGGGGGATACAGACGGATACATGTCACCCCCCTCCAGTTTATCCCTCTAACTGAGCGGTAAGGGAGAAGTTGTTTAGGCTCTAATGCATTTCTGGGACTTTCTTGGAGCGCCGGGTCCTTTTAGCCTGCAGTGACCCGTGATCAATATGGACTTGGCAACAGCACCCCTCCCCTGCTATTCTCTCCTCTCCTCTCCTCTCCTCTCCTCTCCTCTCCTCTCCTCTCCTCTCCTCTCCTCTCCTCTCCTCTCCTCTCCTCTCCTCTCCTCTCCTCTCCTCTCCTCTCCTCTCCTCTCCTCTCCTCTGTACTCAGATGTGTGTTTGAAGCTAAACTGTTATTGGGTAGTGGTAGCGGTAGTGCTGCCCCAGACAATAGATTATTACCCAGGCTCTGTGGTTGGCAGCAGAGGAGATGAGGCCTGGAGCAAACCCATGAGGCCCTGCAGAATAACACAACAGTATCGCTTAACCTTAATCTACATTGAGAGCCTGCAAGGAATCCAATCAGCTGCTGCAATAGGTTTCCAATACACCACCGAGGGATTTATTTTTCAGGGGCGTTTAAAGGAGTGAATACCCAGGCTGCCTCACTGTGACTGTCACCAGATCAAACATGATGCTGCTGCTGCTGGAAAAAGTCAACCATCCTTCTATGGACTGGTGCCAAAAAACTAGGGAGAAAAACAGCTGAAAATATCAAAATGCATCAGCAGAGTACTTGACATTTCTTGATTTTATCATAATGGGATATCAACTACTCAGCAGTACCCAATATCAGAACTGGCTGTGGGGTTAACATTTCATTTGCTTCCAGGGAGAAGGGAAGAGCTGGCTGCCACCAGACTTAGCGAGCACATCAGACAGATGATGCAACGCTGGGAAAAGTCAGCGGCACTATTAGGAGACTGACGGAGTTTCTTTGCTATCCTGCCCTTTTTTAAAACAATGAAATCTTGGTTTAAACTCTGTATGTTTTAAGCTCGTCCAATGAAAGCAAACGCTATCCCACCACACGCCCCTGTCGCTATCTCATACCATAACAAGGTCCTCTCTCAGCCAGCTAGTGCAGTTATTTGTCTATGACACAGGGAACTTAGCCAGAAGGGAGAATATATGACAGAATTCTCAGTAGAGAATATACATTTAAAACAGAGATAGTGACATAGCTCTGCCAATAGTACAATATCATTTGATCCAGTCAACATCCTGTGTCAATGCATTGCACTTCACACACACTCACAATGACACAGATACAAAGTGACTCAGCACATACACACAAACAGAGACACCCAGCAACACCGCTAAAGCATGTTGACAGTGTTTGCACCTCCGGATCAAAAGGCCAGAACCCAGCCGCGGCTTTGTCACATGTCGTGATAGGAATGGAGCAAGTGTCAGACAGCAGAGCACACAAACACACTCCCTTCCATAGCCAATCCATACATAGCGATTGTATGTTTGAATTTAAAGCCAGCTCAACAGAGAGAAGGCAGCTGGATGGCTGACATGTGTCACCTCTCATTTCCTCCAGCAGTCAGGCACCATGGAGCCAGGACTAAGCATAGCAGGCAGAGAGAGTACAGTAGTGGCTCCTAGCCAAACCAAGCCAGCACTGAGCTCCACCGTAGTAGAAGTGGCTGTAGTAGTATTACCTGACTAGAGGCTGTAGTAGTATTACCTGACTAGAGACTGTAGTAGTATTACCTGACTAGAGTCTGTAGTAGTATTACCTGACTAGAGGCTGTAGTAGTATTACCTGACTAGAGGCTATAGTAGTATTACCTGACTAGAGGCTGTAGTAGTATTACCTGACTAGAGGCTGTAGTAGTATTACCTGACTAGAGGCTGTAGTAGTATTACCTGACTAGAGGCTGTAGTAGTATTACCTGACTAGAGGCTGTAGTAGTATTACCTGACTAGAGGCTGTAGTAGTATCACCTGACTAGAGGCTGTAGTAGTATTACCTGACTAGAGGCTGTAGTAGTATTACCTGACTAGAGGCTGTAGTAGTATTACCTGACTAGAGGCTGTAGTAGTATTACCTGACTAGATGCTGTAGTAGTATTACCTGACTAGAGGCTGTAGTAGTATTACCTGACTAGAGACTGTAGTAGTATTACCTGACTAGAGTCTGTAGTAGTATTACCTGACTAGAGGCTGTAGTAGTATTACCTGACTAGAGGCTGTAGTAGTATTACCTGACTAGAGGCTGTAGTAGTATTACCTGACTAGAGGCTGTAGTAGTATTACCTGACTAGAGTCTGTAGTAGTATTACCTGACTAGAGGCTGTAGTAGTATTACCTGACTAGAGGCTGTAGTAGCATTACCTGACTAGAGGCTGTAGTAGTATTACCTGACTAGAGGCTGTAGTAGTATTACCTGACTAGAGACTGTAGTAATATTACCTGACTAGAGGCTGTAGTAGTATTACCTGACCTTACTACAGTGTGACACCAGGCCAGAGTCAGAAGGATCACTCGGCCTTGAATGGCACTATTGATTGGTCAGTCAATCAGTCAGTCAGTGACACTGTAATGTCTGCTCATCAGCTATTTGACTTCATCAATGGTCTGTTGGGTCTCTAAGCCCTGGAAACAGACAGTCTGTAGACCAGAAGTGACACACCATAGTCTAACTTGACCCATCGAGGGTCAGAACCTGGAAATGCTTCATAAGAATAGGAGTACATGAATTGTAACTGGCTAGGTTACGAGCATAGGACATTATAAGAGTATTGGGGATACAGATAGTAGACGTCATACTATAAAATAAAAACATTCCATAACCCAAAGTATTTTAAATAATACATTGAATATGATATGCACATGTCAAGTACCCACTCACACATACAACACACATTACCCACACAGGGGGTGTTTCTCAATATACATACTATGGTGCTCCACACCCTCATGCTGTGAGTGCATTGTCCGAGGACGTTCTCTTGACTACGTTCTTGTGAGGACATGAGTGTGGAGAACACATAAAACGTTACATTTGAGAACCACTCGCACTCCCCCTAACTGCATGACCTTACACTGCACCTCCCTGTTCACTGAACCTTCTCCAGCCAGGACAATGACAACAATAGAGACCAAACAAGATATACACAAAGCAAACCTTTTACCTCATAACTATCAGCTAGCTATATGTGAATTGTAATAATCTAGCTAACCAGATAGTTAACAGGCAAAAATTACCTAAAACGAATGTTACGCAAGGTAAATTCGTGGGTAACTAGCTGCCAATTCGTGGCTATCTAGCTAGCTAACAATAGTAGCTAGCCAGTTAATGTTAGTCCTATTAACTTACAATGGGCTTACGATCTACGTACACTACAGTGGGTATCGTATGCAGGTAAATATGCTAACATAACACAGTATGTATTTATTAATGTATCAAGATAAAATATTGTATTTAGCCAACATATGAGATGTGAATGGGCAACGTTAAATTCCCAAGTTGGAGTTGATTTTCTTTTACTTCAGGCGCCATTGAGTTCAATACATTTTGCATAATTTTTTTATGTGGTTGTATCCTATTTCTGTGCTTACTTTCCATTGAAGCTGGCATCAATGTATGCTTCAAAATATGTACAAACGACTGCGCCACCAGAGTCTCTGGGTTCGCGCCCAGGCTCTGTCGCAGCCGGCCGCGACCGGGAGGTCCGTGGGGCGACGCACAATTGGGCTAGCGTCGTCCGGGTTAGGGTGGGTTTGGCCGGTAGGGATATCCTTGTCTCATCGCGCTCCAGCGACTCCTGTGGCGGGCCGGGCGCAGTGCGTGCTAACCAAGGGGGCCAGGTGCACGGTGTTTCCTCCGACACATTGGTGCGGCTGGCTTCCGGGTTGGAGGCGCGCTGTGTTAAAGAAGCAGTGCGGCTTGGTTGGGTTGTGCTTCGGAGGACGCATGGCTTTCGACCTTCGTCTCTCCCGAGCCCGTACGGGAGTTGTAGCGATGAGACAAGATAGTAATTACTAGCGATTGGATACCACGAAAATTGGGGAGAAAAGGGGATAAAATTTAAAAAAATAAATAAATAATAATAATAATAATAATAATATGTACAAACGGAGTACGCATCCGAGAAGTGCCCTCCGTGCTCCGTTTCGCGTACTTTGATTTGGACTCATTTGAGAAACAAAGAGACATGTAATCTCCATCAGACTGTGACTCTACCTACGGGGGAAATCCTCTAGCAATACTCTTCATTAAATCCCTGGCGGCAGGCACAGAGGCCACAATTAATACAGCCATCGGTATGGCTGGCACTATTACCATATAACCGTGTAACCAACAGTCATCGATGAAGACTGTAGAAAGAAATCAACAAATTGCATGAAACGAACAGCTCACTGAAGACGGGTAGGCCGAGCATTCTTGAGTCTGTTTCTGCTATAACATGGACTCTACAACGTGATGAAACTTTGTTGCTCCTTGCTGAAATAAGCAAGGTGTTGTAGCAAATGAGTCTTCAGTTGCCACCCCCTGCAGCAGCACATGCAGTCAGGAGCAGAGGAGAGGAGAATATGTGTGTCTTTTTGCTATTTTAATGGTTAGAATTGTGACCGTGGTCATTTGACTGACCAATTACTGTCATCCAAAATTCGATGACCGTCACAGCCCTAGGCATCGATTATTAGAGCTATTGATTGCTGAGCCACAGGTGCATGGAGCTGGAGACCCTTACTTTACCTTACCAGAAAAGCCATACACACAGAGTAACACTACACACTATAGACACAATAGACACTGTGGCAAAACAGTTTGTTTTGCAGCCACTGGCTAATACAGAGCATGACGTTATCTAGAAATAGATACAAACACAAGACTAGCTATTCATATTAACCTAAAAACCCTGTCCTAACTCAATATTGCCTTGATTCCCTTCCTCATTGTGTGTGTGTGTGTGTGTGTGTGTGTGTGTGTGTGTGTGTGTGTGTGTGTGTGTGTGTGTGTGTGTGTGTGTGTGTGTGTGTGTGTGTGTGTGTGTGTGTGTGTGTGTGTGTGTGCATGAGTGAGTGCATTCTTGCGTGTTGCTCACTACCTCATTAAGTTTCACTGCATTAAAGCCACTTTTATGAATTGAACATAGTTCCAGTCCCATTGTTCACCTGCAAATTACATTATAGCAACATTTGCCTTTTTCCCTGTCTGCTTGGAGTTTTTCAATTATTTCTGTAGGACAATGAAGTCAGGGATCTTAATGAGGAGTGGTTTCTGACAGCTGTGTTAGAGAGAGAGAGAAGGTTCCTGTATTAAAAGGTGATTCCTCTGTATATCAACTCTGAGGATGTTTAGGAACTCCTGCTATCACCTGCGTTTGCGTTGGCTCTGTTTTATATGCAGGGCTTAAGCCACTGTAAACTGCTCAGCTTCAGATCTAGGCCTATTTGGTATCATAGAGTGTCTTTTTATAACTACATATCAATTTAACTTTACCCTTTGAGGCATGGCAATATATGTGTGTGTTCCCCTTTAAGAAAGTGGCCTTGTGTGTGTATATACGTGTGACCCCAGAGGTTAGGACACAAATTGCCTGTCATTGTAATCAGCGTTTTGTAGAGGGAAAGTCAAGCCTGACTGCAGCTCCCAGCATGCCCTGGAAGACACACACACCAGGCAACATCAGCACAGCACAACAGTGGCTAGACTGCAGGCAGAACAGAACACACAGAACCCAGGGCTTGGCAGGGAAACCAACAAGGCTCTCTGTCTGCTTCCTCTGCATTTTTAAACCAGCTCTCCCTCCTACACTAGTCCCCCCCATCCCCCTGCACAGAGCCAGCTGCAGCCTAGTCGTCCAAGAATAATGTTGATTTGGTGCTTTCAAGGAATGATGAATGGCTTTGCCCCCATGTCTCTAAACTAGAGACATTTACCTGATTCTGTATCTAGGAGGGAGACACTGGAGGGCTGGTATGATGTGTCATACCAGGCGGGAAGAGCAGGAAGGCAGGTGCATTGGGGAAATGTATTATTGAGTAACCCCAGTGGCCTTCATTCTATTGCATTCTCTCACTCCAGCAGGGAATCAAAACACAAAATAACACTTGATTACAACAATATGACTATTGTATCAATACCCCCTCTCACGCATCAAAGGGAAGGACCAACAAACCCTCCCTCATACACTACTGCCAAACCAGCCACCAGGGCCAACAGCAATCACACCCAGAAGCATTAACGTGTGGAAAATGACCCGCCCAGCCAGCTAGGGCTTTAAATCTCCCAGTCACGCCTTCAATCAGGTACACTACTGGACATACAGAGCCCCTAGCCAATCCCTTCACGGCAGCTTTATTACTATGGAGCTGGTCCCAGTGCTGAGCCAGACAGGCAGCATCTACTCCAGCATGGAGACAAAGCAGGGGGCAGGGAGGCACGAGGGCTCTACAGAGGGTTAGTCAGGCCCCTCAGAGCCAGGCAGAAAGGACTCAATAGAGAGGACCTACCATGCAGGACTGGAGAGGCTCAGCTCATCTACATGTAAAAGGGAACACAAGAGGGATTTTGACCCACACACTGTCAATGAACACAGATAGACCACCAACACCACTACCGTCACCATACCGTATACAGGGAGACTCTACCTCTTTGTGTTCCACAGTCCCTACCTCTTTATTCTTCTTTGGCTTCATGGCTTTGCTCCCAGACTCCTACTCTCTTTTCCTCTCCTCTTTCTCTCCCTTTTCTCTCCTTTTTAACCATTCTGTCCTCCCCTTGCCAAGGTGCAGCAGAGTAGACCCTTAAATGTATGCCATGAAGCAAAGCCAAAGTGAAGTCACTGGAATAAAGAATAGCTTATGTGGGAAGTAAGAAAGTTACATTCACATTAAAAAGGACATCAAATAGCTAAAGCAGGTTTCATAGGCACTGAGGGGCTGGCGCAACATTACACCACCAGGGTACAGGGAAAATAAGTATTGTGTCAGAGACACACAGGTCATACTGTATATCAGTGCCTAACTAACCTCAGCCTAATCGATCCCGGCAGTGAGAGAGAGAGAGAGGGCTGTAGAATTTGTCTTGTTCTCTAGAACCGGCTGACCCTCCTAGACAGCTCAATGTGGATTTAAATAACATCCGCTTTTCCTCGCCCAACTGTCAAGGTCAATCCTCATTTCACTGGAAATCTACACCGCCGGTTCACAAAGAAAACAACTCAATGGCACTTTTATGCTGAGCCAAGGAAAAGCCTGACGGTGGCCATTTTGCAAGGCTGAGTATAGATGATAAAAAAGACTAACTGACAAACTGCATATTTCTTTATGTCAGCAGAGGAAAGCTGGACAGGTGGAAAGGGGGCGAGTGACAGACATCTCCATGACGATGGCTGCGGAGGGATACGGGACAGGAGGAGAACAGGGCCTGAGATGTCCTGATTAGCCTAATCCTGCAGGACCCCCCTGACAAGGCTTAGGGGAATAATAGCCTTGCACCTTCTGTTCCACCACCACAGATTTGTTTACCCCACGTTTCCCACCCTAGTGCCTGCTGGGAGGATGGCGCTGAACCTCTCGTGACCGGGGTTAGCTCTCTGTGTGCTTAGTGCTGGGACAATCTCTAGCAGATTGGGTAGAGGGATAGAGGGGAGGCAGAGGCAGGGAGTAGGGTTAACACCAAGACATACAGTACTACTGAGCTACTTCATATGATACATTAGTGACAAGGAGGATTCAGACTCTGTGCGTTGGAGTATCTGTGTGCCCTTGTGTATGATGTGCATACTGTAACACTGTAGCTAAGATATATGCACTTACATATCATGAACCACCACCGTCAAAATGAATAGAGAATATAATTCAGCAGAATCAAGCAGTAGATACTATATATATATGTACAATAATATAGCAGAGTTGACAGTCTGAGACCAATAATGGCTGGGTCGTTCAACAAAATGAGTGCATTTTGCGTACCTCTGATATTAGAAGGCCAGCATCCCGGAGTCGTCTCTTCACTGTTGATGTTGAGACTGGTGTTTTGCGGGTACTATTTAATGAAGCTGCCAGTTGAGGACTTGTGAGTCGTCTGTTTGTCAAACTAGACACTCTAATGTACTTGTCCTCTTGCTCAGTTGTGCACCGGGGCCTCCCATTCTTCTTTCTACTCTGGTTAGAGCCAGTTTGCACTGTTCTGTGAAGGGAGTAGTATACAGCATTGTACCAGATCTTCAGTTTCTTGGCAATTTCTCGCATGGAATAGCCTTTGTTTCTCAGAACAAGAATAGACTGACGAGTTTCAGAAGAAAGGTCTTTGTTTCTGGCCATTTTGAGGCTGTAATCAAACCCACAAATGCTGATGCTCCAGATACTCAACTAGTCTAAAGAAGGCCAGTTTTATTGCTTCTTTAATCAAGACAACAGTTTTCAGCTGTGCTAACATAATTGCAAAAGGGTTTTCTAATGATCAATTAGCCTTTTAAAATGATAAACTTGGATTAGCTAACACACCGTGCCATTGGAACACCGGAGTGATGGTTGCTGATAATGGGCCTCTGTACACCTATGTAGATATTCCATTTTCAGCTACAATAGTCATTTACAACATTAACAATGTCTACACTGTATTTCTGATCAATTAGATGTTATTTTAATGGACAAAAAATGTGCTTTTCTTTAAAAAACAAGGACATTTCTAAGTGACAACTTTTGAACAGAAGTGTATATCTTTCAACTATGCTGTTATGTTTAATGTACAATTTCAGTCTATCTAATCGAATAGAATCCACAGATTGCGAGTTGATGATAAATACTTTTACTAAGAGTATTAGTATATTAGTAATTGACTGACCCGGTCTCTCCAGATCTCCTAGCAGTACTAATTCTAGGGTCAATTTTAGATCAATGCTATGCATTTTCAGACATTCCTGAACCTGAGACCAGAAACAGGCTACCCGAGGGCAATACCAAAAAAATGTGTCTATTGATTCTGTATCCTCACAAGAAAATCTGCAGAGCTTCGATGATTTTATGCCCCAAATATTCAACATTTTGTTGGTGGCAAGAATTCTATATAATAATTTTAGCTGAAAAGCACGAAGTCTTGAAATTCGCGTTGTTTTATAGATCAACTCATACACCCTGTACCATGGAATCGGTACATCAAAAATCTCTTCCCAACTATTTTGCAATCTATATGGCACAGTTGTCATCATCCTGGTCCTCAGATGAAACTGGTATACTTTCCTATTTATGCTATTTTTATTCCTCCGCCAGTTTTGATCCTTTATGTTGGTCAGACAAACAGTTCCCTACCTCCTCCCACTGCCACTTGCCTCCTCCATTTTTGGGGTAATGCTGTAATCAATTGGTTGTACTCTTCAATTGAGCAGACCTTCCCGTACAATTATGATAACTCCATGAAGGACATAACTCTACCATTCCAATTTACAATATAATTTAAGAACAAATACCATTTTCAAACATCTTTCCCATAAATACAGGTATTTTACCAACCAGCACATTTGAGTTCAGCCATAATATTTGTTGTAATATTTGTTCTATCTTGTCAGGGGGATGAAATTGAAAATGTAGCCAGCTCTGCAATGCTTGTTTGAAAAAGATAGATACTTTGAAAAAAGTATGATTTTCAATTAATCAAAAATGAGACACGGCTATCTGCACAAAGGCCAAAAGGCCATTTTTAAACAATGGATGAGCTTTTCTTAGTAATCTACTTGAGAACCATTTAGGGTTCAAGTAAAACTTTTGAATAAGTGAAGCTTTTAGAGAGAGGTTTAGTGCTTTAATATTTAATAATCTCAACCCACTCAATTCATATTCATTATATAGATACGCACGCTATATTTTGTCTGGTTTAGCAACCCAGATAAAGCGAAATATTTTTTGCTCATATGATTTGAAAAACGAATCATCAGGAGTAGGCAGCACCATAAGTAAGTGAGTAAACATTTTACATTTTAGTCATTTAGCAGACGCTCTTATCCAGAGCGACTTACAGTAGAGTGCATACATTTTATTACATTTTTACATACTGAGACAAGGATATCCCTACCGGCCAAACCCTCCCTAACCCGGACGACGCTATGCCAATTGTGCGTCGCCCCACGGACCTCCCGGTTGCGGCCGGCTGCGACAGAGCCTGGGCGCGAACCCAGTAAACTGAGATATGACTAAGGTGTTAATCAGGGCAATTTTTTCGTGAATAGACAGGTGTCTATTATTACATGTTTTCTTTTGAAATTCATTGTGGAGAGCTTATTTAAATATTTTGTGATATGAATACCAAGTATGTTTACTTCACCATCAGTCCATTATATAGGTAAACTGCAGGGTAATGTAAAAGTTATATTTTTTAAAGTTCCAGTTTTTAAAGATCCAAATCTAATACGTACACTTATCATAATTATGTTGTAGTCCAGAGAGTCCAGAAAAGTTATCTAGATCTTCAGTGGGACATTGCCGGGATCTAGCTTGAGGACCTAATATAAAACTTGAGTCATCGGCATACATGGACACCTTTGTTTTTGTTCAATAATGTTGTTATTGGATCTGATTTTATAGCTAGCATTTTAATGGCCATAACTAATAGGTATGGTGACAGCGGACACCCTTGTTTAACTCTTTTGACAATTCAAAACTCTCTAAGACGTAGCCGTTATTTACTATTTTAAACCTGGGGTTGCTATACATTATTTTACCCATTTTATAAGAGAATTATCGAAATTGAAAAAATCCAGGCATTTATAAATAAAATTCAGTCTTACTTTATCAAATGCCTTTTCAAAATCCGCTATAAATACCAGGCCTGGCTTCTTAGATGTTTCATGATGTTCTATTATTTCTAGTAGTTGTCGTATATTATCTCCAATGTATCGGGGCGGCAGGTAGCCTAGTGGTTAGAGCATTGGACTAGATTGAATCCCTGAGCTGACGAGGTAAAAATCTGTCGTTCTGCCCCTGAACAAGGCAGTTAACCCACTGTTCCTAAGCCGTCACTGAAAATAAGAATTTGTTCTTAACTGACTTGCCTAGTTAAATAAAGGTAAAAAAATTGTCCATGTAAAAATGTCTGATCAGGATGAACAATACTTGGTAAAACCCTTTTAATTCTGAGTGCTATGCATTTCGCTAGTATATTTTCATCACAACATTGAAGTGTAAGGGGCCTCCAGTTTTTTTGATAGACTGGATCTTTATATTTGGCATCTGGGTTTTGTTTTAATAATAGAGAAATCAGACCTTCCTGCTGAGTACCTGACAGACTACCATTTCTATAGGACTAGTTAAAACAATCTAACAATGGAGCTTTTAGTATATCAAAAAAGGCTTGATATACCTCTACCGGTATGTCATCAAGCCCTGGGGTTTTTCCAGACTAAAAGGATTTAATAGCCTCAAAAAGTTATTCCTCTGCAATTTGGCCGCACTGATCTTTCTGTACATTTGTTAATTTTCCAAATTTTACATTATTTGGAAATAATTCCTTACCGTAATCTTTATTCAGTGAGAGAGGATGAGATAGAAAAGAGAACATCTGCCTAAAATATTTAGCTTCCTCTTTTAATACATAATTTGGAGAATCATAGATGACTCCGTCTTCAGTAAATTATTTTTGTTAGCGTTCCTGTATTGGAGATTCAGGAAGAATTTTGTGCAGTTTTCCTACATATTCCATCAAGTTTGCTTAATTTCTGTGATAGATTACATTAGATTGTTCTTGAATAAGTTCCTCAAGAGAGAGAGAGAGAGAGAGAGAGAGAGAGAGAGAGAGAGAGAGAGAGAGAGAGAGGCACTGAGGAAAAAGAAAATCATCATGAGACAGGTCGATATATAGGAGGAATAAGCGGTGAAGAAGAGAAAGTACCTCCTAAGGCCTGAGAACTCTGCAGTGTTTCAGTCCAACTCTCTCCAGATTAATCTTCCTCAAAAAAATGTCACAGAGGAGATGGTGAGATACCAGGTAAATTGTATCATTAATTTAGATCACCAAATAAAACCTCAAACACAATCTACTGCACCTTCCACTGTCTGCCTTAATCAGCTAATGATGCATGATTAAACTTAAATTAAATGTGTTGTGGGTTTCCTAGTGTAGATAGTACTGTATAGAGAGAGTATGAGAGCCAAATTAGTAATGTACTCTATTATGTAATCATGACAGGGTCAGAGTTGAGTCAGATAAGAGAAAAAAGGTGTTTAAGTCAAACCGAGCCAGTGAGATGGAGTGTTGTTATTGTAGAGTTTGTGTTTGTTGTGTCTGTTGGTTAGCTATGCCACCGGGGTCTGCTGAGCTGGGCCCTTGTCTGTGTTTGTTGTGTCTGTTGGTTAGCTATGCCACCGGGGTCTGCTGAGCTGGGCCCTTGTCTGTGTTTGTTGTGTCTGTTGGTTAGCTATGCCACCGGGGTCTGCTGAGCTGGGCCCTTGTCTGTGTTTGTTGTGTCTGTTGGTTAGCTATGCCACCGGGATCTGCTGAGCTGGGCCCTTGTCTATGTTTGTTGTGTCTGTTGGTTAGCTATGCCACCGGGATCTGCTGAGCTGGGCCCTTGTCTGTGTTTGTTGTGTCTGTTGGTTAGCTATGCCACCGGGGTCTGCTGAGCTGGGCCCTTGTCTGTGTTTGTTGTGTCTGTTGGTTAGCTATGCCACCGGGATCTGCTGAGCTTGGCCCTTGTCTGTGTTTGTTGTGTCTGTTGGTTAGCTATGCCACCGGGGTCTGCTGAGCTGGGCCCTTGTCTGTGTTTGTTGTGTCTGTTGGTTAGCTATGCCACCGGGGTCTGCTGAGCTGGGCCCTTGTCTGTGGTAACGGAGAGGAACTTATCAACTCTGTCTCTGGCGTTACGTGATTAGTCTGTGGCCATGTGGCCCAGCACCAAGATGTCAGTGATTGGTGGTGTGGTGGCCAGACAGACAGACATGGCCCGGAGCTGCCTACAGCCACAAGACTACAGAAGGCTCTGGGAAACAGTCAAGGTTATAATGGCCACCTTTGTGAAGTCTGAAGAAATAACTTTTCTGGCCTTCATCCTCTTCTTGGTCGCTCGATGGGATATGTATTCAAAATGTTTACTGTCCCCGAGAAATGTCCTACATGCCATACACAGAAAGCACCCCCCTCCTTCAACCACACACGCACGCACGCACGCACGCACACACACACACACACACACACACACAGAGAGACACGGCTGGCCTGGCCAGAGTGTGTGTATAGCCCTGACAGCTCGGCAGTAGAGCTGGGACACTGATATCTCTGTTGAGCAGGAAGAGGTCTTTGTTCCACACCCAGATACTGATCTAATCTCCATCAGTTAGTCTGCTCTGAACGGGCACCCAGGCTGCCTCACACACACTTTAATTAGTCCAATGGGCGTTGTGTATGCACAGCCTGTTGCCAGCTCACATGACCAGGAGGCAGGAGTTAAATGCCCTGGAACTCTGTGGAGGAGCCCACTGCAGCCAGAAAGGGCATTATGACTGAAAAATGAATGCCACACACACACGCACACACACTTACTTAAGTTCACGGGAAAACAATCAGTGGTGTCAGAACGGGGGATGGCCTCATATTACAATGTACTGTACAGCATATATTAAGTATAGAACTGGTACAGCCTGAAGGGGTGGAGAGAGGGGGGAGAAGCTAATATATATATATATATATATATATATATATATATATATATATATATATATATATATATATATATATATATATATATATATATATATATATACACTGCTCAAAAAAATAAAGGGAACACTTAAACAACACAATGTAACTCCAAGTCAATCACACTTCTGTGAAATCAAACTGTACACTTAGGAAGCAACACTGATTGACAATAAATTTCACATGCTGTTGTGCAAATGGAATAGACAAAAGGTGGAAATTATAGGCAATTAGCAAGACACCCCCAAAAAAGGAGTGATTCTGCAGGTGGTGACCACAGACCACTTCTCAGTTCCTATGCTTCCTGGCTGATGTTTTGGTCACTTTTGAATGCTGGCGGTGCTCTCACTCTAGTGGTAGCATGAGACGGAGTCTACAACCCACACAAGTGGCTCAGGTAGTGCAGTTCATCCAGGATGGCACATCAATGCGAGCTGTGGCAAAAAGGTTTGTTGTGTCTGTCAGCGTAGTGTCCAGAGCATGGAGGCGCTACCAGGAGACAGGCCAGTACATCAGGAGACGTGGAGGAGGCCGTAGGAGGGCAACAACCCAGCAGCAGGACCGCTACCTCCGCCTTTGTGCAAGGAGGTGCACTGCCAGAGCCCTGCAAAATGACCTCCAGCAGGCCACAAATGTGCATGTGTCAGCATATGGTCTCACAAGGGGTCTGAGGATCTCATCTCGGTACCTAATGGCAGTCAGGCTACCTCTGGCGAGCACATGGAGGGCTGTGCGGCCCCACAAAGAAATGCCACCCCACACCATGACTGACCCATCGCCAAACCGGTCATGCTGGAGGATGTTGCAGGCAGCAGAACGTTCTCCACGGCGTCTCCAGACTCTGTCACGTCTGTCACATGTGCTCATGTGCTCAGTGTGAACCTGCTTTCATCTGTGAAGAGCACAGGGCGCCAGTGGCGAATTTGCCAATCTTGGTGTTCTCTGGCAAATGCCAAACATCCTGCACGGTGTTGGGCTGTAAGCACAACCCCCACCTGTGGACGTCGGGCTCTCATACCACCCTCATGGAGTCTGTTTCTGACCGTTTGAGCAGACACATGCACATTTGTGGCCTGCTGGAGGTCATTTTGCAGGGCGCTGGCAGTGCACCTCCTTGCACAAAGGCGGAGGTAGCGGTCCTGCTGCTGGGTTGTTGCCCTCCTACGGCCTCCTCCACGTCTCCTGATGTACTGGCCTGTCTCCTGGTAGCGCCTCCATGCTCTGGACACTACGCTGACAGACACAGCAAACCTTTTTGCCACAGCTCGCATTGATGTGCCATCCTGGATGAACTGCACTACCTGAGCCACTTGTGTGGGTTGTAGACTCCGTCTCATGCTACCACTAGAGTGAGAGCACCGCCAGCATTCAAAAGTGACCAAAACATCAGCCAGGAAGCATAGGAACTGAGAAGTGGTCTGTGGTCACCACCTGCAGAATCACTCCTTTTTTGGGGGTGTCTTGCTAATTGCCTATAATTTCCACCTTTTGTCTATTCCATTTGCACAACAGCATGTGAAATTTATTGTCAATCAGTGTTGCTTCCTAAGTGTACAGTTTGATTTCACAGAAGTGTGATTGACTTGGAGTTACATTGTGTTGTTTAAGTGTTCCCTTTATTTTTTGAGCAGTGTATATATATATATATATATGTATATATATATATATGTATATATATACATATATATATATATATATATATATACAGGAAACAGGTAAGGAGACCAGGAGAGGGTCAGGCAGAAAGAAATAGACTGGGCTAGAGAGAGAGAGAGAGATAGAGAGAGAGAGCACATCAGAGCCAGAGAAAAAGAGGGGGACGGACAGTAAGGTACGATAGTAGAAGCCTGCAGTTCTCTTCACTCTCTTTCCTCAGCCAGTAGATTCAAGTGATTTAAACAGCAAGTCATTATGCAAATATGCGCTGCCATAGAGTGTTGTAATAATATTGCCAAATTGTAAACAGTAATCATGTTTAAGGAGGGGAGGGAAATAAAACAACAGTATTTATTACCCAGAGATCCCTAATCCGATAAGCTCACATCATTTACTCTGCAATGCAATGGCAAAGGAAATGTTTTCTATTGAATACAAAGGAGGTGATAACATGGCGCTGCCATCTTTCCTCTATTAAGATGGAGATAAAGAGGCCTTTATCACATTTATTGTGTCTTTCTACTTGCAGATAATTAATTGCAGGCGATAATTTTATATTTTTGTCTGTTCATTTTTCTCTCTGCCTCTCTTTAATGTGGCTGCGTCTTCTCTCTTCTCTGTGGCTGTGTGTGTGTGGGAAGCGATGTCTGCCATGCGGGTGGATGGGCTGCTACTGTAGATGGATGCTCAGATTAAAAGATGGAGAGAGGAAATGCGAGAGGGAATAAGAGAGGAGAGAATCTAACTACACTGGTCAATAATACCACTTCCACTCTGCCTCACCAATAGGGAGAGTAATGGTATTACACTGACTCACACTCCATTGGTTATCTTATCAAATAACAATTCCTCAGCACTATATTCTGTCTACTACATTGTCACTGCTGATAGAGGGAAGGGTGAATGGGAGAGGACACAGAGACACACACAGGCATGTAGGCATGCACATATCTATCTCTTTCTCTCTCACACACACACACACACACGCACACACACACACACACACACACACACACACACACACACACACACAAACACACACACACACACACACACAGAGGTGCTAGGGTGGGAGAGTTAAAACTCAGACACACCGGTAGGATTGTCAAACGATTGCCTGCCGACAGTACTTAGCACTTCTGAACAGTGTATCTTTTGTGTTCACACAGCAAAGACCTTGAAGTCGTCAGCCACTCAGCCTTGTTAAAATACTCCAAACCAGAAGGTGGCAGTAGCGTTGTTTGGTAATGCATGTCCGTGTGTTGCTTATGGTCTAGATTCCAATGTTAGCTAGCAAGCTAGCTGCGCTAATGTTGCTATTTTGTAGAAAGTCCTTGTTGATACCAGCCAGATGGCCACAGCTAGATAACTACCTAGCAAGATGACGAAGAAACAATTGAATTCACTCTCCATAATCCCATTATACCAGTGCCAGCCCATAGCCAAATGTTTAGCTAGCTAGCTAACGTGAGCATTTTCGCTAGCTAGAACAACATAGCTAGTTACTGTTGAAGTCGGAAGTTTACATACACTTAGGTTGAAGTCATTAAAACTCGTTTTTCAACCACTCCACACATTTCTTGTCAACAAACTATAGTTTTGGCAAGTCGGTTAGGACATCTACTTTGAGCATGACACAAGTCATTTTTCCAACAATTGTTTACAGACAGATTATTTCACTTATAATTCACTGTATCACAATTCCAGTGGGTCAGAAGTTTACATACACTAAGTTGACTGTGCCTTTAAACAGCTTGGAAAATTCCAGAAAATAATGTTATGGCTTTAGAAGCTTCTGATAGGCTAATTGACATCATTTGAGTCAATTGGAGGTGTACCTGTGGATGTATTTCAAGGCCTACCTTCAAACTCAGTGCCTCTTTGCTTGACATCATAGGAAAATCAAAAGAAATCAACCAAGACCTCAGAAAAAACTGTAGACCTCCACAAGTCTGGTTCATCCTTGGGAGCAATTTCCAAACACCTGAAGGTGCCACGTTCATCTGTACAAACAATAGTACGCAAGTATAAACACCATGAAACCACGCAGCCGTCATACCGCTCAGGAAGGAGACGCATTCTGTCTCCTAGAGATGAACGTACTTTGGTGCGAAAAGTGCAAATCAATCCCAGAACAACAGCAAAGGACCTTGTGAAGATGCTGGAGGAAACAGGTACAAAAGTATCTATATCCACAGTAAAACGAGTCCTATATCGACATAACCTGAAAGGCCAGCAAGGCCAGCAAGCTCAGCAAGCTCAGCAAGCTCAGCAAGGAAGAAGCCACTGCTCCAAAACCGCCATAAAAAAGCCAGACTACGGTTTGCAACTGCACATGGGGACAAAGATTTTACTTTTTGGAGAAATGTCCTCTGGTCTGATGAAACGAAAATAGAACTGCTTGGCCATAATGCCCATCGTTATGTGTGGAGGAAAAAGGGAGATGCTTGCAAGCAGAAGAACACCATCCCAACCGTGAAGCACGGGGGTGGCAGCATCATGTTGTGGAAGCCACTGCTCCAAAACCGCCATAAAAAAGCCAGACTACGGTTTGCAACTGCACATGGGGAAAAATATTTTACTTTTTGGAGAAATGTCCTCTGGTCTGATGAAACAAAAATAGAACTGCTTGGCCATAATGACCATTGTTATGTTTGGAGGAAAAAGGGGGACGCTTGCAAGCCGAAGAACACCATCCCACCCCAACCGTGAAGCACGGTAGCATCATGTTGTGGGGGTGCTTTGCTGCAGGAGGGACTGGTGCACCACAAAATAGATGGCATCATGAGTTAGGACAATTATGTGGATATATTGAAGCAACATCTCAAGACATCAGTCAGGAAGTTAAAGCTTGGTCGCAAATGGGTCTTCCAAATGGACAATGACCCCAAGCCTACTTCCAAAGTTGTGGCAAAATGGCTTAAGGACAACCAAGTCAAGGTATTGGTATTGGCCATCACAAAGCCCCGACCTCAATCCCATAGAAAATTTGTGGGCAGAACTGAAAAAGCGTGTACGAGCAAGGAAGCCTACAAACCTGACTCAGTTACACCAGCTCTGTCAGGAGGAATGGACCAAAATTCACTCAACTTATTGTGGGAAGCTTGTGGAAGGCTACCCGAAACATTTGACCCAAGTTAAACAATTTAAAGGCAATGCTACCAAATACTAATTGAGTGTATGTAAACTTCTGACCCACTGGGAATGTGATGAAATCTGAAAAAAATCATTCTCTCTACTATTATTCTGACATTTCACATTATTAAAATAAAGTTGTGATCCAAACTGACCTAAGACAGGGAATTTTTACTAGGATTGAATGTCAGGAATTGTGAAAAACTGAGTTTAAATGTATTTGGTTAAGGTGTATGTAAACTTCCGACTTCAACTGTACATGCAGCCAGGCCAGAAGGCATGGTGGGAGAGGTATTAGAAAGGCAGGCGTGGGTCAGGCTCAAGCTGATGTCACACCTTCAGGACCTCAAATCAAGTCAAGTCAAGTCCAAGAATCTGTTATCCTTCCATCACTCAGCATCTCTCCTTCCTCATCCCCTCCTCCTATATTTCTCTCCCTCTCTCTCTCTCTCTCTTTCCCTCTCTCTGCCCGTTGTCTGGGCATAAAGCTGCTGGCACCCAGACACATGACCAGTGGGCTCAGCGGGCTGTTTGGCCTGGCACAGGAGGGTATGAGGAGTGTCCTCCTCTCCTCCCTCCTTCTCTCTCTGTCCCCCTCTCTACCTCGCTCTGTCCTGCCTCATCTCTCAGGTTGAGGTCTCCAGAATAGGCAGATGGTCTTTGAGGAAGGGGCTATAGGGGTCTCCCTCTCTGTCCTTATAACTTTCAGTTTGTCCATTGAGTTTATTACATACCAACAAAATGAATCACTATCAGAAATACATGCCGGCTACCACTGAAGTGTTTCATGTCATGAGGACAGAGTATGTTGTTTTGTGTCATTAATACCATACGTGCCTGTTGTGTTGTGTTGAGTGTGTGTGTGTGTATGTGTGCATGCATGCGTGCGTAGTAGTGTGGTTATCCGATTACATGCAGTTGGCCGACTGACCACAGGCGTAGGCCGCGGCAGTCACAGAGTCAGTGGTGTGTTCTGGCACACATATTGCATGTCATGGCGGAGTTGGCACGACAGTGGGGTGGTCACCAGAGCCAGATACATTAACATATCTTAATGACATAGGAGGAGAGAGAGAGGAGAGAGAGAGGGCAGACATGTTCAAGTGAAGAGGAAGTGTACTGTACATTCAACAGTGAATGTGGTGGTGTGAGAACTGAATAGTAGGGCACAACTAGGACTATAGGCCAGTACAGTTGATCACATAAGCCCGTCCAATAGCAGAAGCTCTCCATCCCCTCCTCTTGGGGTTAAAAGGTACCACTGACAAATCCCATGGAGAATGCTATAGCAGCATGGGGTGTGTACAGTAGTGATATCTTTGGCCCTATAAGGGCAAGGCCCTGTGGTCAAACCCCAGTGATCAGAGGATCTCAACACAATTACATCCATCTTCCAAAGCCATAATTGTCCCCCACGATGAAATCGAGAAAGGGACTGTGGATCTGACTCCGTCCATCCGTTCGTTCGTTAGTCACACGAGATATCTCAGACAGCACCGGCCCAATTTGGACGAAACTCTTGCGCCGTGTCAATCGTGGGGGATGACATTTTTACTGTTGCATTGTTGCAATTTGGCATCTCACCAAGTTGAATCATCCACACAATACTACCTTGAATTTTCCTCTATATTGTTACAGGTTTTAACATGGAGATGGTGGAACATTCACTGGAAAACAATTAACTTTGCATGTGACTTTAAGATGCTCTTTAAGCTGGGCTTTTAGAGATGTTTAATGCACCCTTTCAAATGTATCAGAGCATTAACTATTATATATTAATTTCAGTGCTTTCAAATGGACTTTAATCTGCTGGATTAACCCCTGTGTTATGTTTTATCAAAGGAGCGGCAACCCATCGCTGCTCTCTTGCTGCTCCTCGCTATCCCACATTAAACAGAGGAGAAGCACAATGAAGAGGCTTGAGAGGATGGATGGATGTATGGCAGGCAGAGAGGGACATGAAGGACACCACACATCACACGACTGACTGGGGATACAGAGGAATAGAGAGGTGGAGGGTGGAGAGGAGCATGGAAGACGTGTGTTGAGGATATGGTAGATAGTTGACAGTGAATCCGCAATGAAAGAAAATCAGGAAGTGTAACCGATGGGTTACTAAATAACTAGGTCATGACCCCTGAGGCTGAGGTCAAATGTGACCAGGGTAGAATCACAGGATCTTATGATACAACAGCCATAAAGAAGGGATTGTTCTATCTGACGTCTGAGAATATGTGACCGAGAGCCACACCTCAACTTTGAATACTGGTAGCTACTTTTTAAGTAAATTCCTGCTGTCAACTTGTGCAATACATTGGGAGATAAAACAGATTGCGTTCTTCATTTCACCTGACACATATTTCACCTGACACATATTTCACCTGACACATATTTCACCTGACACATTTTTTATTATGAAGCTTTCCGGTAGTCCTCAGTCACGTGCTGTTTGTTTACAAGCACACACAACCAGAGACCAGAGCCTTGTGAGGCAATCACTGTTGTGCAGCATGCGCCAGATGATCTAGTTACAGTATGGAATTCACAACTAAATGTTTGCCAGCTAGATATCTTATAACTGTTAGGTTAACTGTATAACATGTGCTAAATGCTCTGCAGTTATACATAAGGCTTGTTAACTTAGTAGCTAGTTAGCTATCTAGTTAAGTGGTTAACTTCTTCCAAAATCAAGCTTTGCTTAGTAACAGCAGAGAATCCCCTCCTGGATCAACAGTCTTGCTCTCTAATATCTGTTTTGTGCATGCAGCATGCCCTGAAAAGTCTAAATGTTATTTTAGGTTTAAGGGTTAGGTTTTGGGTTAAGGTCAGCGTAAGGGTTAGGTTTGTATTCGTATTTACTATGGATGCCCATTAGCTGCTGACAAGGCAGCAGCTACTCTTCCTGGGGTCCAACGAAATTAAGGCAGTTATATACAATTAAAAACATTACATTACATTCCACAACAGATTTCACAACACCCTCAGGATACTACTCTACTACCACATACCTACAACACAGAATCCATGTGTATGTGTGTGTATAGTGCGGATGTTATCATGTATGTATGTGTATGCGTGTGTCTGTGCCTCTTCACAATCCCTGCTGTTCCATAAGGTGTATTGTTATCTGTTTTTTCAATTTGATTTTACTGATTGCATGAGTTACTTGGTGTGGAATAGAGTTCCATGAAGTCATGGCTGTATGTAGTACTGTGGGCCTCCCATAGTCTCTTCTGGACAAGTCTTGTGGGGTATGTATGGGTGTCTGAGCTGTGTGCTAGTAGTTTAAACAGACAACTCAGTGCAATCAAAATGTCAATACTTATCACAAATACAAGTAGTGATGAAGTCAATCTCTCCTCTACTTTAAGCCAGGAGAGATTGACATTCATGTCATTAATGTTAGCTCTCCGTGTACATTTAAGGGCCAGCAGTGCTGCCCTGTTCTGGGCCAACTGTAATTTTCCTAACTCTCTCTTTGTGGCACCTGACCACATGACCGGACAGTAGTCCAGGTGCGACAAAATTAGGGCCTGTAGGACCTGCCTTGTTGATAGTGCTGTTAAGAAGGCAGAGCAGCGCTTTATTATGGACAGACCTCTCCCCATCTTAGCTACTGTTGCATCAATATATCTTGACATGACAGTTTACAATCCAGGGTTACTCCAAGAAGTTTAGTCTCCCCAACTTGCTCAATTTCCACATTATTCATTACAAGATTCAGTTGAGGTTTAGGGTTAGTGAATGATTTGTCCCAAATACAATGCTTTTAGTTTTTTAAATATTTAGGAATAACTTATGTCTTGCCACCCATTCTGTAACTTACTACAGCTCTTTGTTAAGGGTTGCAGTGAAAGATTGAAAGAAGTAAGGGGCCTAGACAGGTTTAGGATTAGGTTAGGGTTAGTATTAGGTTTAGTATTAGGTTTAGGACTTCGGAAAAATACGATTTTGAATGGGAATAATTTTTGACTCCCCAAAAAGTCCTAACAAGTAATGTAAACGTGTGTGTGTGTGTGTGTGTGTGTGTGTGTGTGTGTGTGTGTGTGTGTGTGTGTGTGTGTGTGTGTGTGTGTGTGTGTGTGTGTGAGCATGCGCGTGCATGTGACACTCCTGGAATGTGAGCAGTCATCTGATTGAGAGTTGATCTCATAGGTCACAAGCTGCACTTCGTTCAACCCCTCAGAAAACGTCCTATTTCCCAGAATGCAGAGAGGGAGTCAATGATCAGCCAACGCTATGGGCACTACAGGCACTGATAGGATAAGCCTTAAAACGATTGGCTGTGTTTACATGAGAACCATAAGTATAGAAATATGTAATACTTGAGAAATCCCGCCCTTGAAGACATTGTGTACGTTAGATCCTCAACAGAATAATGATCTAGTTAAGTCATCTTACACAAATGTTGTATACATACTGAGCAGCCTGAATGTGTGTGGTATAACACTGATTGGTATGAAACACTCTTCAGCAGAGGGATTAAGGATGTGTTCTCTAGAGCTGGCACAATTATCATATAATCGTGTAACCGACAATTATGGACAATAACCGCAAACCAACATTTTTGGGGGTCATAATCATCTTACTACATTAGTTTCATGAGAAGAGTGGATTCATCATTATATTGAAGTAGATATAGTTTACCCAATAACACTTTTTTATTTTTACATTAAGTGGGTAGAGTTGGTAATAATTCGGGAGGAATTCGGGAGGAGAAGCATTTTTCCAAAAGTTCCAAGCGGTCAAAAACTATTTTGTTTTAGAGACAGGGGTGTCACCAAAGCTGTATTCATTAGGTATGTCGTAGTGGTATTCATTAGGTATGTCGTAGTGGTATTCGTTAGGTAAGCAGTAGTGGTATTCAATAGGTATGTAGTAGTGATATTCATTAGGTATGTCCTACTGTTATTCATTAGGTATGTTGTACTAGTATTCATTAGGTATGTCGTAGTGGTATTCATTAGGTATGTCGTAGTGGTATTCATTAGGTAAGCAGTAGTGGTATTCAATAGGTATGTAGTAGTGATATTCATTAGGTATGTCCTACTGTTATTCATTAGGTATGTTGTACTAGTATTCATTAGGTATGTCGTAGTGGTATTCATTAGGTATGTCGAAGTGGTATTCATTAGGTATGTAGTAGTGGTATTCATTAGGTAAACAGTAGTGGTATTCATTAGGTATGTAGTAGTGATATTCATTAGGTATGTAGTAGTGGTATTCATTAGGTATGCCGTAGTGGTATTCATTAGGTATGTAGTTGTGGTATTCATTAGGTATGTAGAAGTGGTATTCATTAGGTATATAGTTGTGGTATTCATTAGATATGTAGTTGTGGTATTCATTAGGTATGTAGTTGTGGTATTCATTAGGTATGTAGTTGTGGTAATCATTAGTTATGTCGTAGCCAGTTTCCAAAGATGCATTATGATGCATTACATGCTCAAAACCATTTTCAACAAAAATTACAATTATGACAATAACCGCGGCCATTTGCATGACAATTCATTGTTACCCAAAATGTCATAATCGTCACAACCCTAGTCTTCCCCTATAATCTCTAATCCGAGCCCACTAACACGCACATTAACACTTGCACACACTCACAGTCACACACACTCCCTGTTTTTGACCGCTTCTCACCCCACAGCACAAAGGGCCCCTCTGTAATATCAAAGCCAAAACAACTCGTGCTTGGCTCAGATGGTGACCAGGAGCATCCCAATCCTCTCTCGTCTACAGAGACCCACATACACACCCTCAGCTCCACACACTGCTCTGCAGCCCCATGCAGCCCCACAGCCCACTGACAGGCCTGAGTGGACTAACCCCAGTTAGAGAGGGAGGGTGTGTAAGGGGAGCACGGAGCTGACACCAGAGGCACACACATATGATACTGTAGACACACACATGTATGTCAACACACATGAAGAGACACAGACAGACGGAGAGACTCAGGGACTGACTCACACACACACTAAATCAGATGTACACTCTGTGCCTATGCATTAACATGGTGGCCAACCATGATTCATACACAAACTGCAGACAAATAATCTGCACACAACATTTACAAACTAGTCATGCTTTTTTCAATGACAAATAAAATAGGTGGTAAGTGCAATTCGATATGAAGTGGGGACTGGGGAGTACATGAATTGTTCTTGTGAACTGTGGGGTATAATATGTGTGTGTGGCACTGTGTGCCCAGAGAGAGAGAGGGAGGTGGCGACGGCTCAGTCGTAATCCCCCCTTTCCTCTCCAACCAAACCAAACCACAACCCATAACATCGCCCACACAGAACAGAACCACCACTGCCGCGTTATGACTATGACCCATAGGGGAGGAGCAGAGCGGAGAGGAGAGGGAGGGGGCTCTATACACCACCCTACATTCCCCCCTAACCACCTTACCTTCACATGACTGGGCTGTGTCAGGAAGCCTGCCAAGTCTCTGTACGCTTTAATTAAGCAGAGAAGAGGCCCCAGCATAGCCCCGCCGTCCGCCTCAGTCCCCATGTCTGCTCTGACTCGCTCCCCTCCTCACAGCACAGTACAGTACAACACAGCACAGAGAGATTACACTCACCGCACCACTCGCTTGCCTTTCCGCTGTAAGGCATTGTTCCCACCACAATGAAACCAAAAGCCTGGGGAGTAGAGCATTGTTTGGTGGGGAGGGGGGAGAGGGGGGAGCTGACAACGCTTGTTCTTTTAGCCATGAAGAGGCTGAGAGTGGCACTGTGATATCAGGCTCAGTAATCTAACGCCGTCAGTGTCTCAGGCACAATGGAGCTTCTTGGCACAGTCAGGGCCAACAGATGGGAGAATTATACTACCTATGGTTACCTTTTAGTTTGTTCTCTCTCTCCGTTGCAGAGGAATGATAAATCAGCCCTCCCTCTTCCAGCTCTGTGGAAAAAGTTCAAAAGCGGGAAAAAAAAGCCTCAGCCTCCGTTTATGGACGTGTTTTGAATGTCTCCAGGCTGTGTCTTTTGACACACCGATCAGAGCAACACACTCTCTCTTTTCTATGCAATGGAGGAGCAATCACTCCTCCCACCAGGCAGGCAGGCAGGCAGGCAGGCAGGCAGGCAGGCAGGCAGGCAGGCAGGCAGGCAGGCAGGCAGGCAGGCAGGCAGGCAGGCAGGCAGGCAGGCAGGCAGGCAGGCAGCGCAGATCAAAGGCCAGAGCTAGCTGAAAGTGTGGAGGTGAAGGAGGTTGTGTGAACTGCACAACCTCACAACCTCTAGCTTCACCTGACACCTAGCACTGTGGAAAACCACCGACAGACAGAACGACAAATAGACACACTGACTTATGGACTGACATTCAAATAGACTGATGAACCAGAGCTGGGGAAGGTTGGAAACAACGTAAAGGTAGAGTTTAAGAGTGTGTGTGTGTGTGTGTGTGTGTGTGTGTGTGTGTGTGTGTGTGTGTGTGTGTGTGTGTGTGTGTGTGTGTGTGTGTGTGTGTGTGTGTGTGTGTGTGTGTGTGTGTGTGTGTGTGTGTGTGTGTGTGTGTGTGTGTGTGTGTGTGTGTGTGTGTGTGTGTGTGTGTGTGTGTGTGTGTGTTCAAGTGCCCCAGTGTTCTGATTGCAGAAGCCTCTCCAGAAATGTGAGTCTACTTGATAATCACACAACTGATGAGTGGAAAATCTACAGGCTCATCTCCATCAACAATGGGCTCTAGTCTTGTCTGCTCAGCCCTGACACATGGATCAGCATATGTGTGTGTTCAATCATCCCAGAAAACCCACATGCCTATGTCTCTCTTGGTGATGGAAACTTCAAGGCTAAGCAAGCGTTTCATAAAATAGGAAGATGACAGGGCCACTACAAAGTAATCTACAGAAGTTTGTGAAGCATGTCCAGAACAGCTGTCTCAGACACCATCTATCAATATGAGGTTAATAACATAGGAGGGATGCTCTCCTCTCCTGAGTCCAGACTGAATGCTGTCGGACACAGTGTCTGAATACTCACAGGCAGCCTAATGAATAACAGGACAACAATGGGGTACAGTAGAATATAACAGTGTCGCTGTCTGACATATGTGTCATGCTATTGTTGGCTGAACCGATTCTCGTAACAGCATGCTAGCTAAAGAGTGTGTGTTACAATGTCAACGAGTCATACATGCATGTGAGTGTTTGATACCCACCAAGCTGTGGCTGACTGAACATGTGACGAAGCAGACAAACAGACAGGCTGTGTGTACTGTATAGCTTATGTGAAGAATAGACAGATGGGGCAGGTGAGGGGAACAGTTGATCTTCTCTTCCTCTGGAACGGGACACACACACACACACACACACACACACACACACACACACACACACACACACACACACACACACACACACACACACACACACACAAACACACACACACACACACAGTTGTCTGTAGTTGGGAGTGTGACGTCAGGGGGGCACAGTTATGTGGGGATAGCAAGCCATTGCTGAATCAGCAGCTGTGCATGGCATCAGGTGGGCACTGCCCTCATATAAAGAGGCCACAGCTGCAACAACACAGTCAGGGGTACTTACCAACACTGCCCTCTCCCTAGATCACACACACCTTGAGTTCCATCTCCGGGTCACACACATACACAAGCACACGCACACATACACCAAAGTGTACCGCCATGCCAGGGATTGGTCAGTGTGTTCAATAGACAGCTTGATTTGGCCCATGGCACCTGACAGTAGACATCACTGCAGTATGTGGTGTCTAGAGCACTAGCCTCCCCTTACCACATACAACTAATGAGCCTGAATAAGGGGGGAAATATTAGATTAGCTAAACAACTATCGGTACATGCAGAGGTGTATTCAAATCACAAGCAGATAAATGATTTGATTAATGTTTCCCACCAGCCTCCCAACCAGCTTGCTTATGAAAATGTCATTATTCAGTACGGCTCACTAATATCACCATCTAGCTCTATTGACGGATATCACACAGGAAGCCAGCCGGGCTCAAGGACACTTAAGTAATATATCAAGTAATACCCCACCTGGGAGTGGAACTGACAACCTCACACAGAGTCCTGGAGCTCGGTCTGCATCAAGAAGCCCTACCACACCACCAGGGCAGCACCCCAGAGTGCAAACGCTTGTAGCCTTTTAATTCAGTTCACTCCGCAAGCACTTTATAAAGGCATCCACACTCTTCACACTCTTCCCCTTGTTGAGTAGATATAGATAGGACTATATATAGAGTTATGTAGAACAGTGGTGGTGGTGGAGGAATAACAGTGGTGGTGGTGGAATAACAGTGGTGGTGGAGGAAAAACAGTGGTGGTGGTGGAATAACAGTGGTGGTTGAGGAAGAACAGTGGTGGTGGTGGAATAACAGTGGTGGTGGAGGAAGAACAGTGGTGGTGGAGGAAGAACAGTGGTGGTGGTGGAATAACAGTGGTGGTTGAGGAAGAACAGTGGTGGTGGTGGAATAACAGTGGTGGTGGAGGAAGAACAGTGGTGGTTGAGGAAGAACAGTGGTGGTGGTGGAATAACAGTGGTGGTGGAGGAAGAACAGTGGTGGTGGTAGAATAACAGGGGTGGTTGAGGAAGAACAGTGGTGGTGGAGGAAGAACAGTGGTGGTTGAGGAAGAACAGTGGTGGTGGAGGAAGAACAGTGGTGGTGGAGGAAGAACAGTGGTGGTGGAGGAAGAACAGTGGTGGTGGAGGAAGAACAGTGGTGGTGGAGGAAGAACAGTGGTGGTGGTGGAAGAACATTTACATAAAAATAAAAAAATGATTTCACCTTTATTTAACCAGGTAGGCCAGTTGAGAACAAGTTCTCATTTACAACTGCGACCTGGCCAAGATAAAGCAAAGCAGTGTGACCAAAACAACAACACAGAGTTACACATGGGATAAACAAACGTACAGTCAATAACACAACAGACAAATCTGTATACAGTGTGTGCAAATGAAGTAAGGAGGTAAGGCAATAAATATGCTAATAGTGGCGAAGTAATTACAATTTAGCAATTTACACTGGAGTGATATATGTGCAGATGAGGATGTGCAAGTAGAAATACTGGTGTGCAAAAGAGCAGAAAAACAAAAACAAATATGGGGATGAGGTAGGTAGTTAGTTGGATGGGCTATTTTCAGATGGGCTGTGTTCAGCTGCTCTGACAGCTGATGCTTAAAGTTAGTGAGGGACATATAAGTCTAAAACTTCAGTGATTTTTGCAATTCGTTCCAGTCATTGGCAGCAGTGAACTGGAAGGAAAGGCGGATGACCAGTGAAATATACCTGCTGGATCGCGTGCTGCGGATGGGTGTTATGGTGACCAGTGAGCTGAGATAAGGCGGGGCTTTACCTAGCAACGACTTATAGATGAGCTGGAGCCAGTGGGTTTGGCGACGAGTATGAAGCGAGGGCCAACCAACGAGAAAGTACAGGTCGCAGTGGTGGGTAGTATATGGGGCTTTGGTGACAAAACGGATGGCACTGTGATAGACTGCATCCAATTTGCTGAGTAGAGTGTTGGAGGCTATTTTGTAAATTACATCGCCGAAGTCAAGGATCGGTAGGATAGTCAGGTTTACGAGGGTATGTTTGGCAGCATGAGTGAAGGAGGCTTTGTTGCAAAATAGGAAGCCGATTCAAGATTTAACTTTGGATTGGAGATGCTTAATGTGAGTCTGGAAGGAGAGTTTACAGTCTAGTCAGACACCTAGGTATTTATAGTTGTCCACATATTCTAAGTCAGAACCATCCATAGTGATGCTATTCAGTCGGGCAGGCGGGTGCAGGCAGCGATCGGTTGAAGAGCATGCATTTCTTTTTACTAGAATTTAAGAGCAGTTGGAGGCCACGGAAGGAGTATTGTATGGCGTTGAAGCTCGTTTGGAGGTTTGTTAACACAGTGTCCAAAGAAGGGCCAGATGTATACAGAATGGTGTCGTCTGTGTAGAGGTGGATCAAAGAATCACCCGCAGCAAGAGCGACATCATTGCTATATACAGAGAAAATATTTGGCCCGAGAATTGAACCCTGTGGCACCAAATAGAGACTGCCAGAGATCTGGACAACAGGCCCTCCGATTTGGCACAATGAACTCTATCTGAGAAGTAGTTAGTGAACCAGGTGTGACGACCCTCCCACTCTGTCTGCCGTATTCTCCCTTTGTTCTTGTTTCCTTATTAGGATGCCGGTGGGCGGAGTTGGGAGGGTCGTCAGCTACATGGGAAACACCTGGGCCCACTGTCATAGGATAAATACACCACTTCCCCATTCATGGAAGAGACTCTCTCCATGCAGACACCTTTACAGATTTTGTTGCGTATCTTGGTGGTTTTTGGTTGTTTGCTTTAGCACCTTTCAACACCCTGCATTATCACATTCATGCATGCAAAACACTCACTTACACTACTGATTACTGATTACACACACCGTTGTATATTGTACTTAGTTAATAAATATATTTTGTTATTCCTTATCTCCACGTTGTCTCCCTTTTGTTACGGGCTTTGAGCCGGTTCGTGACACAAGTGAGGCAGTCATTAGAGAAACCAAGGCTGTTGAGTCTGCCGATAAGAATACGGTGATTGACAGAGTCGAAAGACTTGGCCAGGTCGATGAAGACGGCTGCACAGTACTGTATTTTATCGATGGCGGTTATGATATCGTTTAGGACCTTGAGCGTGGCTGAGGTGCACCCGTGACCAGCTCGGAAACCAGATTGCATAGCGGAGAAGGTACGGTGGGATTTGAAATGGTCGGTGATCTGTTTGTTCACTTGGATTTCGAAGACCTTAGAAAGGCAGGGCAGGATGGATATAGGTCTGTAACAGTTTGGGTCAGAGTGTCTCCCCCTTTGAAGAGGGGGATGACCGCGGCCGCTTTCCAGGAATCTCAGACGATACGAAAGAGAGGTTGAACAGACTAGTAATAGGGGTTGCAACAATGGCGGCGGATAATTTTAGGAAGAGAGGGTCCAGATTGTCTAGACCAGCTGATTTGTAGGGATCCAGATTTTGCAGCTCTTTCAGAACATCAGCTGTCTGGGTGAAGGAGAAGCGGGGGGGCTTGGGCCAGTTGCTGCGGGGGGTGCAGAGCTGTTGGCCGGGTTTGGGGTAGCCAGGTGGAAAACATGGCCAGCCGTAGAGAAATGCTTATTGAAATTCTCAATTATCAGTGGTGACAGTGTTTCCTAGCTTCAGTGTAGTGGGCAGCTGAGAGGAGGTACTCTTATTCTCCATGGACTTTACAGTATCCCAAAACTTTTGGGAATTAGTGCTGCAGGAAGCACATTTTTGTTTGAAAAAGCTAGCTTTGCTTCCCTAACTGACTGTGTATATTGGAAACTGACTTCCCTGAAAAGTTGCATATCGCGGGGACTATTCAAAGCTAGTGCAGTACGCCACAGGGTGTTGTTGTGCTGGTCAAGGGCAGTCAAGTCTGGAGTGAACCAAGGGCTATATCTGTTCTTAGTTCTACATTTTTTGAAAGGGGCATGGTTATTTAAGATGGTGAGGAAAACACCTTTAAAGAACAACCAGGCATCCTCTGCTGACGGGATGAGGTCAATATCCTTCCAGGACACCCGGGCCAGGTCGATTAGAAAGGCCTGCTCGCAGAAGTGTTTAAGGGAGCGTTTGACAGTGATGAGGGGTGGTCGTTTGACCGCGGACCCATAACGGAAGCAGGCAATGAGGCAATGATTTCTGAGATCCGGGTTGAAAACAGCAGAGGTGTATTTAGAGGGCAAGTTAGTCAGGATGATATCTATGAGGGTGCCCATGTTTACGGATTTGGAGTTGTACCTGGTAGGTTCTTTGATAATTTGTGAGACTGAGGGCATCTAGCTTAGATTGTAGGATGGCCTGGGTGTTAAGCATATCCCAATTTAGGTCACCTAGCAGTACGAACTCTGACGATAGGGGCAATCGGGGCGATGGGGGGCAATCAATTCACATATGGTGTCCAGGGCACAGCTGGGAGCTGAGGGGGGTCTATAACAAGCAGCAACAATGAGGGACTTATTTCTGGAGTGATGGATCTTTAAAAGTAGAAGCTCTAATGTTTGGGCACAGACCTTTATAGTATGACAGAACTCTATCTCGACAGTAGATTGCAATTCCGCCCCCTTTAGCAGTTCTGTCTGGATGGAAAATGTTGTAATTGGGGATGGAAATTTCAGAATTTTTGGTGGCCTTCCTAAGCCAGGATTCAGACACGGCTAGGACATCAGGGTTGGCGGAGTGTGCTAATGCAGTGAATAAAGCAAACTTAGGGAGGAGGCTTCTGATGTTAACATGCATTAACCCAAGGTTTTTACGGTTGCAGAAGTCAACAAATGAGAGCGCCTGGGGACACACAGGGCCTGGGTTAACAGTGGGGGAAAGAGTGGGACAGTAGGCCCGTGCTTCACATTCCTGCACACACGCACACACACACACACACACACACACACACACACACACACACACACACACACACACACACACACACACACACACACACACACACACACACACACACACACACACACACACACACACACACACACACACACACACACATATGCAAACACGCACGCACGCACACATGGATACAGAGAGACATGCTATTCTGACAGGAAATTCTCTGGAGGACCGGGGCTGCGGGCAACCAGCCCGCCACAGAGAAGAAGCTCAAGGTGACATGCTACAGAGAACGAGGAAGGGAGGGGAGGGGGAGAGGGAGATAATGCTACAGACAGGATGTTAATTCTCCAGCCACTTTTACCACTTATGGTGGTAATATCATAGGCAGCTGATATAATAGCCTCTTGAACAGCCTCTCATACAGTGAGCCAGCCAGTCAAACTAGTCCTGCTGTTACACAGTGCCTTGTGCTCATTCTACTGGGAATCAGGGAAAGAAGAGAGAATCAATCTCTTCTCCTCGCTCTATCATCCCAACTCCTCTCCTCTCCATCATCTGAAAGTGATATCATCCCATCCCCGATATATCAGATCAACATTGAGACAACGTCCAGCAGGCAGTAGGCTGAACGTTAGTTAAACACTCCTCACCAGGGGAGCATCCATCATTTCCATTAGTCTCCTAACTGACATTTACAACACGCTGCCGTACAGTCATCACTGGAGCACTTCCGATACGGCGACTCCATCATCACCATTTCCAAATGCTATGTCGTTAATTAGGATTCACATGGTACATTACCTTAGATATCATGTGCCTTAATTAGTCTGGTTCTCAGTGACAGTAAAGACACAGATGCAGATATTACATTAGCATCAGCGATACGTCAATAAAGGTCTGGTCACTGGGGAGCTTGTATCCTGTCTGTCCATGTAGGACGGTCCCTCACTAACCTTGCTGTGACTATCCCTCTGCATCCCTCTCTCTATATCTCTATCCTTACCCAGGCCAGGGTCTGTGGAGGAGGATAAATACTAAGTAGTGTACACTGCCTAGTCCTAGTGCGTATAACCAGCACAGAGAGGGATAGAGAAGGAAGAGAGTGAGCCTTGCTCCATTATGTATGAGTTGTTAATTGGGAGTCTCTGCATGTTTCACTGCCTCAAGATCAGCCTTGCCACTGAGACTGAACAGACGGCCTGATAGGGCCAGCCACACGCCACTCAGCCCGTCGGCACGGTAACAAGGCCAGTGCCATATGCAGATTGGCCCAGTCGTTCGGATCACACTTGGGTAGGAGGGAGGGGAGGTGAGGCCTAGCAGGTTGGGGAAAAAAACAGAGAACATTTGTTGTTTCCTTATTTTCTCTCTTTTGTTTTTGGCGGTTGAAATGGTTCAGAGGGCTGAGAGAGGCTATTTAGCAGGAGCTGTGAGGGCTGAGGGGTGATTCTCAGGTTGTAAATAGAAGTAGTCTGAGAGAAAGCTTTCCAGGTTTTATGGAGATTTGGGTGTTCCTCTCTCTGTGTCTTTGTGAAGCAGCAGCAGCTCTGTTCTGTGAAGCTGAGGAATCCTATTAAATAACAGACAGTGACCTGGTGATCCCAGTTCTACTGGCTGATCCTACAGAGAGGGATCACAACACCATATGAGCACATTCTATACTGAACGAAAATATAAACAACGCAGCCATTTTAAAGATTTGACTGAGTTACAGTTCACAGATACTTTTTAGGGGCGTGGATCTAAGTTAGGGGCGTGGATCTAAAAACCAGTCAGTATCTGGAGTGACCACCATTTGCCTCATGCAGCGAGACACATCTCCTTCGTATAGAGTTGATCAGGCTGTTGATTGTGGCCTGAGTGAATATTGTCGCACACATCAATCCAGAGCATCCCAAACATGCTCAATGGGTGACATATCTGGTGAGTATGCAGGCCATGGAAGAACAGGGACAATTCAGCTTCCAGATTCTAACGACATGGGGCCGAGCATTATCATGTTGAAACATGAGGTGATGGTGGCGTATGAATGGCATGACAATGTGTCTCAGGATCTCGTCACGGTATCTCTGTGCATTCAAATTGCCATCGATAAAATGCAATTGTGTTCATTGTCCGTAGCTTATGCCAGCCCATACCATAACCCCACCGGCACCATGGGGCACTCTGTTCACAACATCAGCAAACCACTCGCCCACACGACGCCATACACGTGGTCTGCGGTTGTAAGGCCAGTTTGACGTACTGACAAATTCTCTAAAGCAACATTGGAGGTAGTTTATGGTAGGGAAATGAACTTTACATTCTCTGGCAACAGCTCTGGTGGACGTTCGTGCAGTCAGCATGCTAATTGCACGCTCCCTCAAAACTTAAGACATCTGTGGCATTGTGTTGTGTGACAAAACTGCACATTTTAGAGTGCCCTTTTATTGTCCCCAGCACAAGGTGCACCTGTGTAATAGTCATGCTGTTTAGTCAGCTTCTTTGTATGCCACACCTGTCAGTTGGATGGATTATCTTGGCAAAGGAGAAATGCTCACTAACAGGGATGTAAACAAACGTGTGCATATTTGAGAGAAATACCATGTGAATCCTTGTGTGTGGAGGCTTTACCCAAACACGAACACATCATCTGGTGTGTCCCATACTTCCCCTCCAGCACTAGACTAGTTGCATTTGCACACGTCCAGCCGTCCGCTGCCTCCAAGCCTGCTAAGATTTACGCCTGTGATTATATATTCATACAGATGAGTCAATAAGGGCCTTGCAGCCGTAGCAACGGGAGGACTGGGCGAATTCCAATGAGCCGCTATCAGGCCCCAAAGCCTCCCATCAATAGACTGCAACTTTACATTTCATTAGGGCACGGCGCACAGTTTAACTCCAAATGAATAGCAATAAAACAAGACTGCCAACAACGATCGGGGTCCCTCCACACACTCTCCTCTCTCCACACAGAAGCACTGCTCTGCTCCCGCCCGCCCGCCCCAGATGGGCTGTTCCCGACCGTCAAACCACCGGCCCCAACACTACAATTACAAGCCAAACAAACAGAACAACAAACAAAACCAAATCAGGAGAAAATTACATTGATGCCACCGCATGGAATTGGACTGCAGTTTATATGTGGACATAATCAGAGAGGACAAGCCGTTTGTGATGGCCTGGTGGTAGGCGGTGAGACTGTGGATACTGTGATGTCAGGGTCTCCTGAAGAGAGGCTTCAGGAGGGACTGGTTCTGCTCTGCAGTGATGACTATGCTTCCCTAGCCACAGCCAGCTAGTCAACAGTCTCTGTTCCTGTATGTACAGCACTACATCGATCTGTGTGTGATAACGCCGGCAGCTTGTGCCCCACCACCCAGCACTTGGCCCCCACACAGGAAGAGATGGTGGCAAAGGGGAAATGGGATTCCGATTGTGTGGAAGGGATATCTTCCCTCTGAGATCTACTGATCCATCCCACCCCCAGCTCCCCCCCCCCCCCCCCCCAAGCCTCCACATCCCCTTCCAGCATCCTGCCGGCCAACCGGCTGCAGCCTGCAGACAGACGCCCACAGCAAAGCACCGCTCCAAACCCACAGCTAGCAACCGCTACCTCAGGGGTCAGCACCAAGGACTATGGGACTGGGTTTCAGCCGACTTAGCAAAACAGGAGAGGTGTGTGTGTGTGTGTGTGTGTGTGTGTGTGTGTGTGTGTGTGTGTGTGTGTGTGTGTGTGTGTGTGTGTGTGTGTGTGTGTGTGTGTGTGTGTGTGTGTGTGTGTGTGTGTGTGTGTGTGTGTGTGTCCTAGACCTAGACTAGTGTGCATTAATGCCTGAATAATGGTTCAGTGTCTATCAGTGTGCATGCAGGTGTGCATGCTGGTGTGTATGTAGGTGTGTATGCTGGTGTGTATGCAGGTGTGCATGCTGGTGTGCATGCTGGTGTGTATGCAGGTGTGTATGCAGGTGTGTATGCAGGTGTGTATGCAGGTGTGCATGCTGGTGTGTATGCTGGTGTGTATGCTGGTGTGTATGAATGTGTGGTTTCATTCATTCCATACGTGACTGACCGCCTCAATTCCATCTTATGTTGCAACATTTTAAATAGTGTTTTTTTTACATTAGATAAAAGTAGAGACTACGAAATGGTATATCATACACTGCAGTTGAGGAACAATGGGAAAGTAATTCTGCTTTGAAAGTTGATACACTTGTAACCCCACTTTTGAGAAAATGGTCCTTGAATATTTTGGAACACATACTGGAGAGCTTTTCTTTGTCTATACCCATTCAGCATCGTTCACACCCTCTTAAGCCTTAGCCCCACCCATCTCTTTAAGAATTCACATGTGAGGCCATGTGCTAAACAGACTGAGAAAGGTAGTGTAGTAAACAACCAAAGATTGCAAGACTAAAACTGGTGTATTCACCCCAGAGACAACTGGCTAACTTGATGGGTCATATAATCATCTGGCGAAGTGGAGTCTTTAGTTTAGACATGTTAGCTAGCTAAACAATGAACCATAATCCCAACCCAAAGCTACATTTTATTTATTTATTTTTATTTATTTTTATTTTTTTTATTTTATCCCATTTTCTCCCCAATTTTCGTGGTATCCAATCGCTAGTAATTACTATCTTGTCTCATCGCTACAACTCCCGTACGGGCTCGGGAGAGACGAAGGTTGAAAGCCATGCGTCCTCCGAAGCACAACCCAACCAAGCCGCACTGCTTCTTAACACAGCGCGCCTCCAACCCGGAAGCCAGCCGCACCAATGTGTCGGAGGAAACACCGTGTACCTGGCCCCCTTGGTTAGCGTGCACTGCGCCCGGCCCGCCACAGGAGTCGCTGGAGCGCGATGAGACAAGGATATCCCTACCGGCCAAACCCTCCCTAACCCGGACGACGCTATGCCAATTGTGCGTCGCCCCACGGACCTCCCGGTCGCGGCCGGCTGCGACAGAGCCTGGGCGCGAACCCAGAGACTCTGGTGGCGCAGTTAGCACTGCGATGCAGTGCCCTAGACCACTGCGCCACCCGGGAGGCCCAAAGCTACATTTCAAATGGATTGTCATAGCTAGCCACCATGCATGAAATGCTGGAGTATGAATCTGCAGGTAGCTAAAGCTAATCAACTAGGTTCAATGTTAGCTAGCTAGCTAACATTAGGCTATAACTAGCAATGCAAATGGCTTTCTGAGATACAAATAATATTACTACACATATCATACACATAATGTTAGCTAGCGAGCCAGCAAGCTAACGTTCACTAGCTAGCAGTACGCTTTAACTTACAATGAAAATTACTTTCTGAAAAAATCAGAAACGTATAATACAGTATCTGAAAATGTCGCTAGACTCTTACCCATATACATGAATGAACGCTTCATGGCAGCGTGTCTTTTCAGTTTGGTTTGTAGCTAGCTATAGCTTGTTTGGCCCGTTGTTGTGACAAATCACTCCGGTTCACACTGATCTTTGTCGATAGCGCCTGCTAAATTCATGGCAGCAATGTTGTTGAGACCAGAAGCAACACTTTGGCAGCTCTCCATGTCTAACATCATATCTGTCAAAAAAGCTGCGGTAGCAAGGATTATCTACACATATTGAACAGCTCATGTTATAGACAGAAGAATGCTACATGGCAGACCAATCCAAACTCATCTCTAGGCATGTCCAGCCCATGCATTATCTCAGCCAATCATGGGTAGCAGGAAGGTTCCTGTCTTTTTCCGTGGCTAAACCAACTAGGCTCGTAATTTAAATATTTTATTTATATTTACAGATGGCATACAAGTTTGTTATTAAAATTATGTTCAAATACATCTCCTGTGAAGTAGTGACGTGTGACATACCCCTAGTTTCTTGAAACGGGTCACATATTACTCTATTATCTGACACATAAAATGACCTAATCATGTCATACATTCATAATCACCCTACAAAGATACTGTCAAATCTACTCACTCTCAGCTTTTAGTGGAGTTCTGACAAAAGCTGGAACACACCACCAAGGCCATTTTTAGCCTCTACTCAGTGTTAACAGTCTGGAACCATCCGAGAGGCGTCCTAGCATCCTCTCTGTTGGCAGTGAAGGGCACCAACACCTAGTCCTGCCCCCTCCCCCGTTCTCTCCTGTTCTCCCCTCTTCTCTCCTCTACTCCCCTGTTCTCTCCTGTTCTCTACTGTTCTCCCCTCTTCTCTCCTCTACTCCCATGTTCTCTCCTGTTCTCTACTGTTCTCCCCTCTTCTCTCCTCTACTCCCATGTTCTCTCCTGTTCTCTACTGTTCTCCCCTCTTCTCTCCTCTACTCCCATGTTCTCTCCTGTTCTCTACTGTTCTCCCCTCTTCTCTCCTCTACTCCCATGTTCTCTCCTGTTCTCTCCTGTTCTCTACTGTTCTCCCCTCTTCTCTCCTCTACTCCCATGTTCTCTCCTGTTCTCTCCTGTTCTCTACTGTTCTCCCCTCTTCTCTCCTCTACTCCCATGTTCTCTCCTGTTCTCTCCTGTTCTCTACTGTTCTCCCCTCTTCTCTCCTCTACTCCCATGTTCTCTCCTGTTCTCTCCTGTTCTCTACTGTTCTCCCCTCTTCTCTCCTCTACTCCCCTGTTCTCTCCTGCTCTCTCCTGTTTTACCCTGTTTTACCATTTCCCCTGTTCTCTCCTGTTCTCCCCTGTTCTCTCCTGTTCTTTCCTGTTCTCTCCTGTTCTCTCCTGTTCTTTCCTGTTCTCTCCTGTTCTCTCCTGTTCTTTCCTGTTCACTGGGAACAGCACCAGAGAAGGCACAGCAGTGGCTAACAGCACGACAGCGATTGCCTGAAGAAGCCGGTGATTGACAAACCCACTATGTGTGGGTCTACTCCAGTTAGTCTTAGAATCCCAGACCTAGGAGCAAGAGCACTAGATCTGTGGATGTCATATTCTCTTAGGAAAGGGGGAAAACATTTCTTCCGGAGAGGGTCCTCTTTCCCAACAAATCCCGAGTTTGGATAGGCAGAGCTTAAAATGCAGGCGGGAATTGTGCTCATGTTCAGCTAGGGCAGCAAGCAGATACGGCAGTGATGTCACCGGTGACGCACATCCCATTTCCGGCTCGTCCTCTCTGTCCCAACTGGCGCTGGAACTTCTATAGACGTGTAAGCTGGAGCATTGGTACGTTGTGGGAAGCAACCTGTCTGTCTAGAGAGACTCCAGAGAGAGTCTAGAGAGATCTCAATCACATCCACCCATCCAGCACAAAGGAGTTTCTACAGCTTTTGAAAGACCAGCTTCTTAGAGCTCCAGCTCAAAGGTGCCCAGGCAGAAATGAGACAGACTTTAAATTCATCCTCATAACCAGAGGTTGGTAACACATGTACACACACAAACACACAGAATCCACCAGTGGCCTACCTTCTTAATACGTCCGCTGCGTGTGCCGGCGAAGGCCACAGTGTGGCCGCGGTATTCATAGGCTGCCACCGACGTCATACCATCGTCCTTGTCCACGAACAGAGGCAGACCCTCGATGGTGCTGGTTCCCCCCAGGGGCTGGTTGAAGTCCTGCCCACAGAAGTTATCGTCTATTTGGAGTGGCTGCAGAGAGTGGGGGGGGGGGGGGGGGGGGGGGGTTAGAGCGAGACAGAGATAGAAAGAGAGTGAGAGATGGGAGAGGGAGAGAGGGGAGAGAGATATTGGGAGGAAGGGAGAGGGCGAAAGAGATTGGGAGGAAGGGAGAGAGGGGGAGAGGGAGATTGGGAGGGGGAGAGAGAGGGGGAGAGAAAGATTGTGAGGAAAGGAGATAGGGGGAGAGAGAGATTATGAGGGATGGAGAAGGGAGTGAGAGATTGGGAGGGAGAGAGTGGAAAGAGAGATGTTGGGAGGGAGGGAGGGATTTGGAATGGTAGGGAGAGAGAGGGGAGAGAGAGCGATTGGGAGGGAGGGATAGAGAGAGAGAGAGAGAGAGAGAGAGGGCGGGAGAGGGGAGAGAGTTTGGGAGGGAGTGAGAGAGAGATTGGGAGAGAGGGGAGAGAGATAAGGAGGGAGGGGGAGGGGGGATTGGGAGGGAGAGAGAGAGATTGGGAGGGAGGGAGGGAGGGAGGGAGGGAGGGAGGGAGGGAGGGAGGGAGGGAGGGAGGGAGGGAGGGAGGGAGGGAGGGAGATTGGAAAGGAGGGAGAGAGAGGGGAGAGAAAGATTGGGAGGAAAGGAGAGAGGGGGGAGAGAAAGATTGGGAGGGAGGTAGAGAGAACGGGGAGAGAGATTTGGAGGGAGGGATGGAGAAGGGGGAGGGAGAGAGGGAGAAAGAGATTTGGAGGGAGAGAGATGGGGAGAGAAAGATTGGGAGGGAGGGAGAGAGAGAGGGGAGGGAGGGAGAGATTGGGAGGGAGGGAGAGAGAGAGATTGGAAAGGAGGGAGAGAAAGATTGGGAGGAAAGGAGAGCGGGGGGAGAGAGAGCTTGGGAGAAGGGATGGAGAAGGGGGGAGAGAGAGGGAGAGAGGGGAAAGAGAGATATTGGGAGGGAGGTAGAGAGAAAGGGGAGAGAGATTTGGAGGGAGGGATGGAGAAGGGGGAGGGAGAGAGGGAGAAAGAGAGTGGGAGGGAGAGAGATTGGGAGGGAAAGAGGGGGGGAGAGAAAGATTGGGAGGGAGGGAGGGAGAGATAGGGGAGAGAGAGGGCAGAGAGAGATTGGGAGGGAGAGAGAGAGATATTGGGAGAGAGGGAGAGAGAGATTGGGAGGGAGGGAGGGAGAGAGAGAGAAGAGAGAGATTGGGCGGGAGGGAGAGATTGGGAGGGAGGGAGGGAGGGATGTAGAGAGAGGAGGAGAGAGAGATTGGAAGGGAGGGGGGACAGAAGAAAGTGTGAGTGACGGATAGGCCAAATTTGCATATCACCATCAAAATAGCAGCATACACACACTGTCACTGTAAAAGAAAAGTGGTTAATTGATGTATGTGTGATAGACCTGTGTGTAGCGGGCACCAGGTGGTATCTTTCACACGCACTGACACATGTAACCAGAAGATAATCACTAGCACCAGTATTAGCGTAGCGACCTCCAGCTCTCTAACACATCACATCCTCTTACACAACACTAATTAACTGGTGCCAGGATCCCCTCATTCATTAGAAGACATATCGCTTCCATAGGAGACAATAAATCAGACACAATACACACTCTGCCTGCCGCTAAGCTCTCTGGGAAGGAAGGAGATGTGCGTGATCTGAGCCATGATGTGACCAGACTGGAGGATGGAAAGGAGGAATGCCGCCGGGTGAATTCTTTAGTCGTCCTTTGTCTGAAGACACAAGCCACAAACATGTGCACTACCGGTCAAAAGTGGTCAAAACACCTACTCATTCAAGGGTTTTCTTTATTTTGACTATTTTCTACATTGTAGAAAACTCCACACATATGGAATCACATAGTAACCAAAAAAGCGTTAAACAAATCAAAATATATTTTATATTTCAGATTTTTCAAATAGCTACCCTTTGCCTTGATGACAGCTTTGCACACTCTTGGCATTCTCTCAACCAGCTTCATGAAGTCGTCACCTGGAATGCATTTCAATTAACAGGGAATTTCTTTCCTTCTTAATGCGTTTCAGCCAATCAGTTGTGTTGTGACAAGGTAGAGGGGTATACAGAAGATAGACCTATTTGGTAAAAGGCCAAGTCCAAATTATGGCAAGAACAGCTCAAATAAGAAAAGAGAAATGACAGTGCATCATTACTTTAAGACATGGCGGTCAGTCAATACAGAAAATGTCAAGAACTTTGAAAGTTTCTTCAAGTGCAGTCGCAAAAACCATCAAGCGCTATGATGAAACTGGCTCTCATGAGGACCGCCACAGAAATGGAAGACCCAGAGTTACCTCTACTGCAGAGGATAAGTTCATTACAGTTACCAGCCTCAGAAAGTACAGCCCAAATAAATACTTCACAGAGTTCAAGAAACTGACACATCTCAACATCAACTGTTAAGGTGAATCAGGCCTTCATGGTCGAATTGCTGCAAGGAAACTACTACTAAAGGACACGAATAAGAAGAATAGACTTGCTTGGGCCAAGAAACACGAGCAATGGACATTAGATCCTTTGACCAAATTGTAGAGTTTTGGTTCCAACCGCCGTGGCTATGTGAGATGCGTTGTGGGCAAATGGATGATCTCCACATGTGTATTTCCCACCGTAAAGCATGGAGGAGGAGGTGTTATGGTGTGGGGGTGCTTTGCTGGTGACACTGTCTGTGATTTATTTCAAATTCAAGGCACACATAACCAGCATGGCTACCACAGCATTCTGCAGCGACATGCCGTCCAATCTGGTTTGGGCTTAGTGGGACAATCATTTGTTTTTCAACAGGACAATGACCCAACACACCTCCAGGCTGTGTAAGGGCTATTTTACAAAGAAGGAGAGTGATGGAGTGCTGCATCAGATGGGCCTCCACAATACCCCGACCTCAACCAAATTGAGATGGTTTGGGATGAGTCGGATCGCAGAGTGAAGCAAAAGCAGCCAACAAGTGCTCAGCATATGTGGGAACTCCTTCAAGACTGTTGGAAAAGCATTCCAGGTGAAGCTGGTTGAGAGAATGCCAAGAGTGTGGAAAGCTGTCATCAAGGCAAAGGGTGGCTATTTGAAAAATCTCAAATATTAAATATATTTTTATTTGTTTAACACTTTTTTGGTTACTACATGATTCCATATGTGTTATTTCATGGTTTTGATGTCTTCACTAATATTCTACAATGTAGAAAATAGTTAAAATAAAGAAAAATCCTTGAATGAGTAGGTGTTCTAAAACTTTTGACCGGTATTGTACATTGATGAACGGAATTGATCTTAGTGGCACTCCACTCTCCTTTTCACATCATTTAGCAGCTGCTTTACTTAACTAAAGGCAATAGGTCTCAATAGGTGATCCAGGTATGTCATGACATAGCACAAGGGGGGGGGGGGGCTTTCCTCTGTAGTTCTCTGTTGCTCCTCAAGCAAGGGGGATCATGGATTCCCATCAGACCAACTCCTAGATAACCTACTCCTAGATAACCTACTCCTTGAAGTTTGCAGTTGTGTCTAAAAAACACTATTTTGCTCATAGCATATTTTTTTACCCTTTTAGTGTGTGTACTTAATTGTAATTAAACTTTTTCAACAGTAAAAGTTTTAAAAAATCGCTGGAAGAAGTCTTTAAATGTAGGGACAATGCACAAATACAAGTGGTTTACACAGAAGAATTACAAATTGGCGAGAGAAGACTGACTATTAGCTCGGTACACTTGGTTTTCAGGGAAAAAACTGGACCATGTTAAGGACATTATCATTGAGTCCTGATTTAGCCCATTCTACTCTCTGAGTATCAAATTCTCCCCCACCCCGTCCCCACCCCCCTCCCGAACCAAAAGACCCCTTCCCATTCTGGATACCAGACGGGCCTCATTAGTAGAGACAAGAGTGTTGGCGACCCCCGCGTCCCCCTGCCCTGCCCGCTGACGCCCCTCATGTTTCACCCAGTGAGAGGTGCTAGCTCTGCCAAGGGCCAGCCAGGCCAGGCATAACTGTGTACAGCAGAGTTCCTCTGAAAGGACAATGCGGGAGACCATGTCCTTTTCTAAACCCTCACTATGGAGTTGGGTCTGGAAATAGAGTGTGGGGGGGGGGGGGGGGGGGGGGGGGGGGTGAAGAGTAAACACAGGACATCTGGGGCCAGATCATTATGGCTGCCTGCATGCAGACTGTGTTGGAATTAAATGGTTCTGGATATGGTGCAGTGCTCAGTAGGTCTAAGGCTCCTGCCGCCTGAGATTACTGTAATCAGCATCCAGCAGGTACACATACTTTACCACTAACAGATGTCTGCTGCAACATTTATACTGTAAATCTCTAAGTCATATAACCATGGAAATTCAGATTATTAATCTGTGGCTATGTCCATCTCAGCAATGTTAGCGAGATAACTTTTCCTAATAGTCATGGATCTGATGGAGGAATGTCCTGGCAGGCCAAGTCTAGGTCCAGCCTGGGCTGAGGAGAGAGCGAGGCAGCCAGGGAGAGAAGTAGGAATCTGGCCTCGGCTACTATGTGAGTTCCCATGGTGGCCTACGACCTCCCCTTGCTCCCTCCCTCCCTTGCCCCCTGCGCTGGGACAGAGAGGGATTCGGCAGAGCGACTGGACGGGCCTCCTATCGCAATCAGCGGAAACAGCGTGGCAGCAAACCAGAGCTAGAGGTTCAGACTGGCAATGAGGCATGGCTATCTGTGCTCCCCTAGCTCTGCCTCCCTGGCTCCACTCTCACTCTGCTTCCCTCTACTGTTTGTTTGTTTTTCGCTTTGTCCTTCCCTCGCTCAAATTACACTGTGAATGGGAAAGGTAGGAAAGGAAATATTGAGAGTCTGGTTGGTGATAGAGGCTGCAATAGGGAGAGGGTTTGTTAGGACAGAGAGTTGGTAGAATGACTTGTAAATGGAAAACCATCCCACTCTCCTAGAGAGTTGGTGGAATGACTTTTAAATGGAAAACCATCCCACTCTCCTAGAGAGTTGGTGGAATGACTTTTAAATGGAAAACCATCCCACTCTCCTAGAGAGTTGGTGGAATGACTTTTAAATGGAAAACCATCCCACTCTCCTAGAGAGTTGGTGGAATGACTTTTAAATGGAAAACCATCCCACTCTCCTAGAGAGTTGGTGGAATGACTTTTAAATGGAAAACAATCCCACTCTCCTAGAGAGTTGGTGGAATGACTTTTAAATGGAAAACCATCCCACTCTCCTAGAGAGTTGGTGGAATGACTTTTAAATGGAAAACCATCCCACTCTCCTAGAGAGTTGGTGGAATGACTTTTAAATGGAAAACCATCCCACTCTCCTAGAGAGTTGGTGGAATGACTTTTAAATGGAAAACCATCCCACTCTCCTAGAGAGTTGGTGGAATGACTTTTAAATGGAAAACCATCCCACTCTCCTAGAGAGTTGGTAAAAGGCATGTTCTTAATACTGCAGTGCCAAGACAATGGATTTGAACTTCAAGTCAAGGAAAAAAAGCCTTGAGGAAAGACAGTGAATAAAAGACAATCCAAGACATGAACATATAATAAAGTTGTTATTGCAGAAATGATGGAGGTGCTTAATAAATAAAGGACTGCTGTTGTATATTACAGGATATTGGTTCTAACCAGTGAGAGTGGGTGGATCATGTCCTGGTCTGTACAGACAGCCTCGTCCCTTGAAGCACAGACTGCCCAGAACTTGTACACAGTCTTATCTCTACACCATCTGATTGATCCTAAAGGGCAGACAGACCACCTCCTTCATATCTGACTATCTATCTCCCACTCCACTGGAGCTCTATGGGTCAATCAATAGAGACAGCACAACTTGACAAAAGAGAATGTAATGGGTTAATTTGTCCCTGCTTTAGTGTAAGCTCCACAGAGACCAGGCTTTGACAAACAAAGTACCTCCTTCCCATGTGAGCTCTACAGAGCTGGGAGAATGCTGCCTGCCCCTGAGACCAGACTGATGCAACAGCTTCCAAGACTTACTGTAGGGGAGTGGGTATAAATAGAAAGATAAATGTTTTGCAGTTTGTTTGTGTGTGTGTGTGTGTGTGTGTGTGTGTGTGTGTGTGTGTGTGTGTGTGTGTGTGTGTGTGTGTGTGTGTGTGTGTGTGTGTGTGTGTGTGTGTGTGTGTGTGTGTGTGTGTGTTCGCATGTGTGTGCAGTAGAAAGACAAAAAAAGGAGATGAAATGTTACTGCCAAAGCTGGATGGACAAACTACTTAGAGAGAAGAGCCAAGAGAAGAAACTAGTCTTGCTGAACAAGAATACAGACACTGGAAACAGCCCATTTATGGCCGACCGCCAAGTTCATTTTGATTTGTGGTATTGGATACAGCGCAGCGATGCTGCTTGCCCTTTGTTTCCTGTGGCCAGCCAATGGTGACTTTCTAATTGGCTCTTAATGGCACTTGGTCAAATGTAAGTGAGGAGGGACTGTGATGCTGGTGAGCCCTGCCATTTCCAGCTAGGAGAGAGAGAGAGAGGCAGAGACACATTGGCATTATAAACTGAGCCACAAATCACCCAGGGCTCATCTACAGCAAACACACACATCCCCCACTAACAGGTAGTTTACCTGCAGACGGTGTCAGCTACAGCCATGTTGGGGGATTTGGGGGCGATGATCCAGCACAGTGAATACAGCACAGTGCGAGCAGTGCAGTATACCCCCCCCCCCCCCGGCTGTGGATTAGAACTGATTTCCGTACAGTGCCAAAGCTGAAGAATCAAAAATAAAATCTATATGTCACATGCGCCGAATGCAGCAGGTATAGAACGTACCGTTAAATGCTTACTTACGAGCCCTTTCCCAACAATACCGAGTTAAAAAGTAAGAGAAATTAGCAACAACAAAAACATTTAAAAGGAAATAGTAACACAATAAAATAACAATAACGAGACAATATACAAGGAGTAGTGGTACTGAGTCAATGTGCAGGGGTAAGAGTTAGTTGAGGTAATTGAGGTAATATGTACATGTAGGTAGGGGTAAAAGTGACTAGGATAGACAATAAACAGAGGAGCGGCAGCGTATGTGAAGAGTGTGTGTGCATGTGTGCGTAGTGGGTAAAGTCCAGTGAGTGTGCGTAGAGCTGGTGCAAGAGATTCAGGGCTAATAAAAAGGGGGTCAATGAAAATAGTCTGGGTAGCCATTTGATTAATTGTTCAACAGTCTTATGGCTTGGGGGTAGAAGCTGTTAAGGAGCCTTTTGGTCCCAGACTTGGTGCTCCGGTACCGCTTGCCATGCGGTAGCAGAGTAAACAGTCTATGACTTGGGTGGCTGGTGTCTTTGACCATTTTTAGGGTCTTCCTCTGACACCACCTGGTATAGAGGTCCTGGATGGCAGGAAGCTCGGCCCCAGTGATGTACTAGCCCGTACATGCCAAGAGTGTGCAAAGCTGTCATCAAGGCAAAGGGTGGCTACTTTGAATATATATATTTTTTTATCCCAGCCCCCGTCCCCGCAGGAGGCCTTTTGCCTTTTGGTAGGCCGCCATTGTAAATAACAATTTGTTCTTAACTGACTTGCCTATTTAAATAAAGGTTAAATAAAAAATAAACCCCAAAAATATTGATTTGTTTAACACTTTTTTGGTTACTACATGATTCCATATGTGTTATTTCATAGTGTCTTCACTATTATTCTACAATGTAGAAAATAATAAAAAATAAATAAAAACCCTTGACTGAGTAGGTGTGTCCAAACTTTTGACTGGTACTGTAGATGTTCCTTTTGTCCAGGTGGGAAAAGGCAGTGTGGAGTGCAATAGAGATTGCATCATCTGTGGATCTGTTGGGGCGGTACCGAGTGGGTCTGGGATGATGGTGTTGATGAAAGACATGACCAGCCTTTCAAAGCTTTTTCAAAGCATTTCATGAAAAAACTGTTATGACATTCATGGAAAGATATTTCCAACACAGAGACTCCAGACATGCGGACCAGAAGAAGACTGGCTAAAAAGACTGGCTAAGATGGCGCTGACGAATTGCACCTACAAAACATAGCAGGTTTCTACTTTTTCTAAGGCTGGGCACACTCCCATCCTCATCAACGGGGCTGGCATGGAGACGGTCAAAAACGGCAACTTCCTCAGCGTACACATCTCCGAGGAGCTGAAATGGTCAAATCACATGGACTCTTTAACCTCATGAGGCTGAAGATAATTTGGCCTGTCCTCGAGGGCCCTCACAGTGTTCTACAGGAGCAGCATCGAGAGCATACCGTCGGGCAGCATCACAGCCTGGTACGGCAACTCCACTGCCGCTGACCACAAGGCAATACAGAACACCATTGGGTGCTCACTGCCTGCCCTAGAGGACACCTACAACACCAGGTGTCACAGGAAGGCCAAGAAGATCATCAGGGACCTCAGCCACCTGAGTCACAGCCTGTCCTCCCCACTTCCATCAATCAGATGCAGGCAGTACAGGAGCATCTTGGCTAAAACTAATATACTGGCCAATAGCTTCTACCCTCAGACCATCACGCTGCTGAATAGCCCCCCCCCCCCCTTCCCCCACACATATTTGGCAAATCCCCCTCCCCCTCAACAGCCCCCACCCCAATGGACAATTATCAAGCTGAATACCAACCACTACACCTACCCCCTCCCCCTTTTTACAGGTGGAAATATGTATATATTTCAGATCTACACTGTTGGAGCTCGGAGCTTAGACTTGCCTACCTCTCTTCCATTTTGTCTTCCTATAAAGTCTCTCCCTAAACAACATCTAACAGGCCCACACCAGTAAACACTTTTTTCTGAACACATCTCATATCCCTCTCTTCCCACATACTGTAGGAGTGCCTTTGATACCTGTATCCTCTCATTAGATGGGATCTATTTATACAGACCATGCCATATCATTATCTGATACCGCCGGCAGACTAGACAGAGAAACAGCAGTGTACATGCAGCTGCCAGCAGAGTGTGTGTGTGTGTGTGTGTGTGTGTGTGTGTGTGTGTGTGTGTGTGTGTGTGTGTGTGTGTGTGTGTGTGTGTGTGTGTGTGTGTGTGTGTGTGTGTGTGTGTGTGTGTGTGTGTGTGTGTGTGTAAGTATGTGTGTCCGTGCGCAGTTTATGTGTGTTTATGTGTGTACTCTGTTCTGCTAGCTAGTATATTATCGGGCAGTGTGTCAAGGCCGTAGTGCGGCGCGGCAGTGAGGCAGGGCCAGGCTGTGAGACAGATGTTGGTATCCCCTCTCTCCTGACCCCACACACCACAGCTACATTCCCCAGCCCTGCACAGCCCTCCTCTCCCCAGTACAGAGGCCTATTATGAGGCTGCACATGACCCGCGCACGACCTGACACACACTGGGCTACACACAGACATCTGGCACTGACCATAGACATATAGAAGTCTGTACACACACACACACACACACACACACACACACACACACACACACACACACACACACACACACACACACACACACACACACACACACACACACACACACACACGCACACGCATAATAATCTGTAGATACACAGACAACACACAAATCCTTAAAATGGAATACAGTAATTCCTTTAATGTTCTCAAACCTTATTTTCTCTTTAATGTGTTTGTGTAAATGTATTCATATAATCTCACAGTAACTTACTGAACCTGTATGTACGTACAGGGTTAGGCTGGTCTGTTTAACATGAAAACATCTGTCGTTTAGTGCCCTTCAGATGACGATAACTCAATAGTATCCCTGCACTATTATAAATCCTAGGAGTATTCTGCATGCCAAGACAGTCTTTCCATTGAGCCAGAGTGCTCCCTTCTTCTCCTCCAATTGGATTGGAAGCAGCTGTGCTCTCTCTCTCCTAATGTGTCGAGTAGGAAACACAATGTAGGTAAATTTTTGAACATTACTGACTTAGATCTAGGGTTCTACTTTCGCCTCTATAGCATGAAACCCACCGAGAATCTCACTGCAGACAGACTGCTGATAGGTACTTATCAAAGTGGGAGGCAGTTCCTTCTCTCAAAAGCGGTATTTGCGGATTTGCTGCGTGCCGACCCAGTAGCGACCAACCTACCGATTCTACTTGTATACTCGCAATGCTCGTCAGTGGCCAAGAACTTGACTTTCAGCCAATCAGAGAGCACGAACCCCCACGTGGGGGAGCCAACAAAGAAAAAGGAAAAAAGAGGGCATTTTCTCTGTACATCCACGGATGAGCCAGTCACACTTCATATGAAATGTAGGCTATGGGATGGCAGCTAGCTAAGTGCACAGATGCAATGCAAACAACACTAAATACTTCCTCCAAGCTAGCTAACCAATGTAGCTAGTATTGTCAATATAATGTAATCACAATGGATTAGCTAGTTTCCATAACACAGCTGCCTGTGTTAACTGGCGAGGTAGTGCAGTGTCCTTAGCTAGCTAGCTATATTGTGCTAGCTAGCGAATATGCTAACGCTAGCTAGCTAAACATTTGGCTGGTACTGACTGTATGGGATTATGGACAGTGAAATAAATAGTTTATTCATAATTTTTCTAGGTAGTTATCTAGCTGTGGCCATTTGGCTAGTATCAACAAGGGCATTCTACAAAATAGCAACATTAGTGCAGATAGCTTGGAATCTAGACCATAAGCAACACACGGATATGCATTGCCAAACAACGCTACTGCCACCTTCTGGTTTGGAGTATTTTTAACAAAGCTGAGTTGCTGACGACTTCCAAGGTCTTTTCTGTGTAAACACAAAAGAGATTGACTGCCGACATTCTGTTCAGAGGTGCTAAGTACTGTCGGCAGGCAAACGTTTCACAATCCTACTGGTGTGTCTGACCTTTAACCCTGAAGTCCGAATGTCCATAAAAGTGTGTGTATGAGTGTGTGTGTGTGTGTGTATGTTTGTGTGTGTGTGTGTATGTGTGTGTGTGTCTACATGTATGTACGTTTACATGTGTGTGTGTTGTTTTGACAGGGCTCAGGGGTATTGATGGTGTTTTGCTGCGTCCCAGGGTATCAGTGGAAGCCAACATGTGACTGTTCCCTACAGATTCTGCTCCTAACGCACCTCTCCCTAGCAACAGGCTCGATCAACCAAACATGAAAGGTCACGATGCCTGAAGCTTGGTTGCCACCTTGGGTAGGTGTTTTTCTGCACCTGGATGTCTATAGAGAGCATGGTGAAGTTCATAGCAGAATGCCCCATGGCAATGTTTTCTGGGTTATAATAATAACACTAAACTACCTAGTGACAGACAAGAACAAATAGGCCCATAATAATGAAAAACAACAAAGGAATTAGTGGAGACCACTCAACACTGAGGATGTGTCATAGGGCTGTGTAGGCTACTGTGTCAGAGTCTGTTGGGCTACCATCAAACAAACATCATGTTTTCATGTAATACAGCACAGTTAGTTGATGCTTTTAACCATGTTGGCCAAGCAAATGCTTTGGATTACAATCTGTATAATCTGAAATATAACGCCCAGCCAACTCTAATCTAATTACTAAAGCCCTCCCTGGACTGAGTTTAGGACCGATACACAGCATGGCTGGGCTCTCAGTGCTGCATGGTGGCAGAGGAGGTCAAACACACACACACACACACAGCCATTGTAATCTCTGTTGATGTTTTCAAACTGCTGTGGCATAATGAGTTCTCAAAAAATGTCAATTTGTGTCTCTCTCTCTCTCTCTCTCTCTCTCTCTCCACTGAGGAGAGGGAGTTCATTAAACTCCATTCATCACGGCAGCAAAAAGCCCTCCACATCCCATAGCACCCCTCAACCCCAATGCCATGACAACAGAGGAACTGGGAGAGGGGAGTGAGATGGCAGGGCTCATCAGGGATGCACCTTTTCACTCTGGGTGAAGGACTGGGGTGAAGCCTCTCTAGAAGGCAAGAGCTGGGAGCTACTGCTACTCACTCTCTATTTCTGTATGACAGCAGCTCAGGCTGAAGCATCAGAGCTGAGTTACATGCTAACAGAGCAGTACAGTTAGCTGCTACTGCTGCTCCCTACAACATAGTGTAGCACAGACTGGGGTTGTGTCCCAAATTCCAACCTATTCCCTATTTATTAAACTACTTTTCACCAGGGCCCATAGGAATCTGGTCAAAAGTAGTGCACTATGTAGGGAATAGGGTGCCATTTGGGACGCATTCTGAAGCTTCATGCTAACATAGACAGAGAGGATGTGGTGAGTCAGTTCCCTCTAAGCCCCAAATAACAAACTGTGTATACTGGAGAGAATAATGACTGTGAGTCTGCCATGGCAGAAACTGGGGAAGGCTTGGCCAAATAAAATAATGGTCATAAACAAATACTGTTTGCATAACCATCTTGGAACAGACTGTTGCATTTCACATATCAGCCATGGAACAACAATTTGTTTCCATAAGCAAAGCAATATACTCCACTGGAAACTCTGGCCTTGTTAAGGTTCTCTGCTTTCAGATGTGTACACCCCTCTTCCCTCTGTTTTTAAAAAGTTTTTATTTATTAAATGTAACCTTTCTTTAACTAGGCAAGTCAGTTAAGAACAAATTCTTATTTAACAAGGGTTAACAGCCTTGTTCAGATGCAGATTTTTACCTTGTCAGCTTGGGGATTTGATCCAGCAACCTTTCGTTACTGGCCCAACAATCTAACCACTAGGCTACCTGGCACCCCTGTCTCTGAGATTTATAATCCGTAATCTTCATTAATAACTGATTGGGGATGTTGCAGTGACCGTAATGCCGCCACACCGGCAGTCATGGCTCATGACCGCAGTAAAATGCCATGTGTCTGCATGCACCTTCCCATTTACACCAGAGATCTGTATATAATGACGAGATGCTCATGTCTCTGCCCTAACAATGGGAGTCGTTGTCCCAAAGCTGGGAAGACAGGCAACACGTTTAGGCCCAAAATAAGCCCATAGAAAAGCATTGGCCTAATTTGGACAGATTTTAGCGAGACTGAAACCTCTCACTTTGCCTCTTCCTCTATGGTATACACACACACACACACACACACACACACACACACACACACACACACACACACACACACACACACACACACACACACACACACACACACACACACACACACACACACACACACACACACACACACACACACACACACACACACACACACACACACAGCCGCTCCCCCTGCCTCTCACGCCAACAAAGTTGAGAGATCACATCTTCCTTTCTGACAAGCGGTTTCAACTCACTATTTGCCTTTGAGGTTTGGTCCAACATAATCGGTTATATGGACACCAAAACACATTGAGACATTATTTTACTGTAACAGAGGACAAGTAAACTTTTCTAACGATACCCTTATTATGTCTCAACTACTCAAATCGTGCGCAGAGCAGACACTACTAAAACGAGAGTATCAATGTACATTGACTCTGGAAAATGAATGCTCAGTTTGTCGCTCGCGGCATTGGGGTCTCACGTACCGCTAGCAGCATTTTAGCTAAAGACTGTTTGTTATCCTAGCTGTCCAGTCTGTTTTATAAATGTGCAATAAGTATAAATCAAATCAAACTTTATTTGTCACATGCGCCGAATACAACAAGTGTAGACCTAGCCGTAAAATTCTTATTCACCAACACTGCAGTTCAAGAAGAGTTAAGAAAATATTTACCAAATAAACTAGAGTAAAAAAGAATAAAAGTAACACAATAAAATAACAATAACGAGGCTATATACAGGGGGTAGCGGTACCGAGTCAGTGTGCGGGGGTACAGGTTAGCTGAGGTAATTTGTACATGTAGGTAGGGGTGAAGGGACTATGCATAGATAAGAAACAGCGAGTAGCAGCAGTGTCCAAAACAAATGGGGGTGTCTATGTAAATAGTCCGGTGGCCATTTGATTAATTGTTCAGCAGTCTTATGGCTTGGGGGTAAATAACACTCTAATAACATTCTAAGAAATACGGTAGGCCACTTGATTTCAACATCTGAACAAAGTGGACAGGCTAACATGCCTATGGTCATTATAAGTGAATGAGCATTATGCATGGCTGTAGTTTAATTTGTAAAAAAAAAAAAAAAAATGCATTTTCATAGACAGACTTGAAAGCCAGATCAGTGATTATTGTATAAAAAAAATATATATATAAAAAAAAAAAAATGCAGGTTAAACTAATTTGATAAAATAATTAAATTATTTGTGGGTCTTATAGTTGTGGAAGGCTTATATTTAGCCTAGGTATAACTTCACAAGCCCTGAATTCATTAAATTATATCTGACTGTTTGAAATGCAGTGTATTTGACCTTCAATAGTACAACAACGCTTATTTAGAGAAAAAAAAAATTTTAATCGAAATATACAGTTCCTTCGGAAACTGCGTTGTCTTGGCTGTGTGCTTAGGGTCGTTGTCCTGTTGGAAGGAGAACCTTCGACCCAGTCTGAGGTCCTGAGCGCTCTGGAGCAGGTTTTCATCAAGGATCTCTCTGTACTTTGCTCCGATCCTCTTTGCCTCATTCCTGACTAGTTTCCAAGTCCCTGCCGTTGAAAACATCCCCACAGCATGATGCTGCCACCACCATGCTTCAACGTAGGGATGGTGCCAGGTTTCCTCCAGACGTGATGTTTGGCATTCAGGCCAGAATCTTGTTTCTCATGTAGCTGGCTACTTACTTTCTATGATAAACATTAGAAATATGATGGCCATGCATTGTTTTTGCAAAAAAAGACCTTGCTTTTTCATTGTAAGCTCATTTACTTGTGTGGCTGCTAGCCAAATATCGTTGCACTTCTGTTGTCATCTGATGAAAATGAAGCTGTTTTCTGCCGAATGTGTTGCCCTAATGTATTTTCTGTGAAGGAAAACTATAGTCGCATGTCCCTGATCACTATTGAAGCAAAAAAACACTGTTGACTTTCAATATAAAACGCGACCCCTGTCAATACTCACCTGCTCCCGTTTTCTCCTGTTGTGCTACTTACAAACACACGTGACTGGCTCAACTGTTCTGGGATACTACGGTAAGCTTCATAATGTAAAATAATGTGACAGGTGAAATGAAGAATGCAATCTGCTTTATTGCACTGCAGGTATTTATTTAAAAAGTAGATACAAATATTCTAATTTAGTGAAAAATGTATTGATGGTATTGAAAAATCATTGTGTGGCTATTTCCAAATACCCCGATATGCGGTATATACTGTATACCGCCCAAGCCTAGATGACACAGCCTTCAAGTCTCCACATTCTCCACATTCTCCCTTCACTGAATTTCAGATAGAGCAAACGTTTGAGGCTGCCGCAAGCTCTTCACAATGCTCCATCCACTCAAGACAAACCAAAACTACAGTAGATGACAGCAGTTTAAATCCAAAACATCGCCACTGGTTTCGTTTTGTGGGAAGGAGGAAGAACGGGGAGAGAGGCTGAGATTGTGATGCTATCGGACTGTATATTCCCAGCCGTGTCCCAGGGAATAGACCTCTCAAAGCGGAGCGGCCTATTGCCTGGCGTCTCCACTCTCTCTGCTGCAGCTGAATATGAAATATACTAATGCTTTTTGGATCCATCTCATCGCACAGCGCCACAGGAAACAACAAATACAGCTGTACTCACCATCACGGCTGGTAAATAGCTCCATAGCTCGAAGTGATAACAGGCCCCCACTCACCTACACTCTCTACACACACACCACACACACAAACACACATCAATAAATAATTACACTCACAATTAGATCCGGAGCACAAAAAGCCTGGGCTCGTTAGGAGATTTGCAACCTACACACACTTTACAGACAGTGAAAGGTTGAGAGGGAGAGGTCATTTTTCCTACGACCCAGTTAACTAGCTGAGTTATTGATTTGATATTGCATCTCTTGTGTGGGATAGATTGCACACGGTCTCTTCTCAATGCACACACATCTAGCACTGCCAGCAGCTTCATTTTAATAACATGGTAAGATAATCTTTACTGGGATGAGTAATGCTAGCCCTCTCATCTCTCCCAGTTAGTACAGCAGCCGTGTAGCAGAGGAGCAATGTGTCTTAGCTTCATCCTCTCCTGATGGCCTGGTCTATCCATGTGTCTGTATAATCGGATGGCCTGGAAGGGAGGGAGACGGCTTCCCAAGACACCCTCATGGTTGACCTGTCCTTGGATGCCATGGTAATGCTGCCTAACCCTGGCAATGGGGTGGGGTTTGTGGTTGACTGGCATGCCAAAGACAGGAAGGCTTGATCTGAAAACATATAACCAGTGAGCATAGGGCCTTGAAACAATCTAGCAGTATCCATTCCATGTGGGATGAGGAATGTACTAGAGAAATACCAGGCGTAATGAGGTTTACAGGGAGACAATAGAGCTGAACACAATAGGCCAGCTTTGGCACAGAGGAAAGACTTTGAGCCATAAGACAGTGTCACCCCCAAAGACAATAACATGTCATCTGCCCTGCAACCCCCCACCAAAGTGATCAACAATGATACATATTAATAAACAGAATTATGCACTCAGTGTGAGGATCTAAGGCTGAGTTTTCTCTCATCCCCTCTCTGTTGGTTATTGGAGGCCATTTTTCTACAAATGTTCTCCCTGGTCCAGACAATAAACACAGTCTTGTTTATACACACAGAGCAGGGGAATGCTGCTATGCATCGCAATGCTTCTCCTTCACAGCCCAAGACGTGCCTCTGCTCTACACACCTCCAAAGAATACAGGCTTTACTGGTGGTGGCCATTTTGTTCTGTTTTGCTATTTTGCTCTTTTATGTATTTTGAGGACATGCTGAAAGGCTCATTAGCAATGCTAAAGCTGTTGTTTTTATGGACACATTACATGGCTTTGGAAATGAGCCCGCAGCTGGCATGGAAGGTGACCCGTAACTTTCAAACTTCCAGCATTGCATTACACTACAACGGACTGGCCAATCACTGGAAAGGAGGAGGAGTTTGAGTGAGCTATTAAAATCATCAGCAGGCCACTTGGGGCCATTCTGGAATCCATACGGCCATACTGCCTGTATGGAGCTGTCATTAGTAGGGACATTATTAAGGCTCTCATGACATTCTGGAATTCATACGGCCATACTGCCTGTATGGAGCTGTCATTAGTAGGGACATTATTAAGGCTCTCATGACATTCTGGAATCCATACGGCCATACTGCCTGTATGGAGCTGTCATTAGTAGGGACATTATTAAGGCTCTCATGACATTCTGGAATCCATACGGCCATACTGCCTGTATGGAGCTGTCATTAGTAGGGACATTATTAAGGCTCTCATGACATTCTGGAATCCATACGGCCATACTGCCTGTATGGAGCTGTCATTAGTAGGGACATTATTAAGGCTCTCATGACATTCTGGAATTCATACGGCCATACTGCCTGTATGGAGCTGTCATTAGTAGGGACATTATTAAGGCTCTCATGACATTCTGGAATTCATACGGCCATACTGCCTGTATGGAGCTGTCATTAGTAGGGACATTATTAAGGCTCTCATGACATTCTGGAATTCATACGGCCATACTGCCTATATGGAGCTGTCATTAGTAGGGACATTATTAAGGCTCTCATGACATTCTGGAATTCATACGGCCATACTGCCTATATGGAGCTGTCATTAGTAGGGACATTATTAAGGCTCTCATGACAAGCAGGCAGCAACCTAACACTCAAGTCATCAGTCTGAAACTGTGAGTGAACTGCAGCTTCGGTCTCTGCTGACTCCATTATGACTCTGATGTGTTCCAACTACAAGTGACAAAACCTGTCAGAATCCATGACAGATAGTTAAAATGGTGGTCAAGAACTTCATTATGGGTGTAAATGTCTTTGTGTAAAATAATCTCGGAGCTCTGATCATCAATAGAGTCCAAGGTCGTGCGAACGAACTGGAGAGGCTGTCTGGCTCTATGAAACATGAGGCCTGTATAAAATCATCGTTATATCCCCATGACATGCCCTTGATCGATCACAAGCACCAGAGCAGATGGTAATAAAGGACAATCATGTAGTGTATCTCATTTACATATCATACATAGTCTCATATAGTGACTCAGTCATGGTGAGCAGAAGAGAGACATCATGTGTGCTGCATGACTAGCCTTATTCTGTCTGCCTGTCTGTCTGCCTGTATGTCTGCCTGTCAGCCTGTCTGTCTGTCTGCCTGTCTGTCTGCCTGTCTGCCTGTATGTCTGCCTGCCAGCCTGTCTGTCTGTCTGCCTGTCTGTCTGCCTGTCTGCATGTCAGTCTGTCTGCCAGTATGCCAGTCTGCCTGCATGTCTGTCTGAGGGAGAGAGACAGGGAGTCTCTCTCTTCTCCTCTCTCTCTCCATCTGTCCCTGTCTCTCTCTCCTCCTCTCTCTCTCCATCTGTCCCTGTCTCTCTCTCCTCCTCTCTCTCTCCATATGTCCCTGTCTCTCTCTCCTCCTCTCTCTCTCCATCTGTCCCTGTCTCTCTCTTCTCCTCTCTCTCTCCATCTGTCCCTGTCTCTCTCTCCTCCTCTCTCTCTCCATCTGTCCCTGTCTCTCTCTCCTCCTCTCTCTCTCCATCTGTCCCTGTCTCTCTCTCCTCCTCTCTCTCTCTATCTGTCCCTGTCTCTCTCTCCTCCTCTCTCTCTCCATCTGTCCCTCTCTCTCTCTCTCCATCTGTCCCTGTCTCTCTCTCCTCCTCTCTCTCTCCATCTGTCCCTGTCTCTCTCTCCTCCTCTCTCTCTCCATCTGTCCCTGTCTCTCTCTCCTCCTCTCTCTCTCCATCTGTCCCTGTCTCTCTCTCCTCCTCTCTCTCTCCATCTGTCCCTGTCTCTCTCTCCTCCTCTCTCTCTCCATATGTCCCTGTCTCTATTTCTGTTGCATCTGTTCCAAGTAGATATTTCAGCCCGGTGTCAGCACAACCTGTGCGTGCTTTAAGTCCTTGTGGTTTCGGACAGAAAGTGACATTAATTGTTTGTATAGTGGAGTGAGGCAGAGGGGTTTCTGATTTGGGGGGATTGTTATCAAGCACAATTAAATAACAGAAGGTGAGGACATGGCTGAGACCGAAATGTTTGGCATGTCCAACATGCCCTACCGGCACTACATTTGACCACTACTTATGCACTACATAGGGAATAGGGTGTCATTTCAGACGCAGTCCAGGTGAATAATGCATGAGCTGGACGTTGGCAATGTGTGTTGGTGGAGGACTTTCGTTGTAGAGAGCAGAAGGAGGGAGCGTAATCTTTTCATCTGCACCATTCAGACATGCTGCCGTCATTACCTCAGCAGGTTGCCCCCAGCCTGCCATTAGAATAGCCACGGTTATTACCATTAATACAAGCTAGAGAGCTGGCTGCTCACTGTCTGCCAAGCATCCAGCACAGAGAGAAGACGCCCCCACTACTCTGCTCTCTTCTCCTCTCCATGGCTGTGGTAGGATAATCCTCCTTCTCAGCCTGGATCTGATGAAGAGAGCGGGGGGCGAGAGAGCGAGGGGGGAGAGAAAGAGAGAGAAAGAGAGGGGAAAGAGAAAGAGAGAGAGAGGGGGGGAGGGAGAGAGAGGGGAGGGAGAGAGAGAGAGAGTGCAAGAGGAGGGATAGAGCGAGAGAGATACAGCGAGAAAGCTAGTACCCCACCCACGTCCACGACAGAGAGCTGGGCCTAGTGAGATGAAAGCTGCTTCAAGGCACTGTTAAACGTTGCTTTTAAGGAGAACATATCTCACAACAATCATTTACCCTTACATTTATAATGCAATAGCCATCTCTTTCTTTCTCCATGTCACGTCATTCCAGTGACTGGAGGTATATGACTGTCCTTGTGCACTACTAGCCTGTGCCTAGCAGAATTAAACGTATTAGGGAGACTATTGGGATTGCATAACATGAGAAATGGCAGACTGACCACTACAAAGCCCAGCCAAGCCAAGGGAGCCCTGTGTGTTTCCCCTGGCCTGTGAGCCTGTGAGGGCGGGAGAAGCCTGCCTGCCAGCCTAGCCTAGGTGATTATTATCAGAAATGCACACTCACAATCTCCCTCCCTGTGCAGGCCTCCGCTCCGCCCTATCCCCGGCACCAACCCCAGCCTCTGCTCCGACCTCAGCCTCGGCTCCGACCCCAGTCTGCAGCCTCCAGGCAAGGAGTCCCGTGAGGACAGGGGTGACACACCAGGCGACAGACGACAGCCTCAGGACTATATAAATCAATTAGAGCCGGAGGAGAAGGGAGACTCCCAGCAAACAGAGTGACGGTCCGCAAATCCCACACACCGGCCTAATGATGTGGCAACAGCAGCCCGGGTGGCCCGGGAAGAGGGCTGTAGCCACATCCATAAAGAGACAGGAGGAGAGAGAGAGAATAGAGAAGGATGCCGGGAGAGGAGGGAGAGGGCAGATAGAGGGAGTATCAGAGGGAGAGGAAGAAAAGAACGAGACATCTTCATAGATACATCTGCGATCTGAAAAGGCCTATGAGGTTAGGTGCTTCTGCTATGACTCAGTTGAGTCACAACAGAGCTCTTACAACAGAATGTTGTGGATGTGTGAGTCAGTGTGAGAGTGTTTCTAATTTAGATCTAGCTGGGGTGGGTAGACCCCCACAGACAGCAGCTCTGAGGAGGGCTGAGTGGCTGCTCTCTCTACCTCCCTCCCTGCAGCACATACTGTATGCTCCAGTCTCCAGGGACAGACCAGAGATAGCCTTTCCCCCCTCTCTCACACACATTCTGGATTCATGAAGCTAAAAACTGAAACTTCACTCAGAAAGAGGTGCTTTTCCAAAATCAACATCATCACAACTATCATTCATTCACACACTGAAAGGAAAACGTACTGAGTTGATGCAGGCTAGTTCTTTGTTGAGCAGCCAGGGAAGTGACAGTTTCCCCTCTCCTCTGTAGCAGGACTGGATGCGTTCCTTGATCTTCTCCTTGATGCGTCGCAGGGTGAACAGGCATAGGGCTGACTCCTTGGGGGGCTTGGCCCGGTTCTTCTGGCCCTGGGCGAACACCGTGAACAGCACCTCCTCCTGCTCTGAGATGCCCAGCGAGCGCGCCAGCTTGGTCCCGGGTCGGCTGAGGTAGGCATCCTGCACCAGACGGTACTCCACCCCGTCCTTGGTGCAGCCGATGGGGAACTCCACGTAGGAGTAGAACTTGGGGTCGTCCACGCAGAGACGGACGATCTTAGAGGTGAAGAACTGCTCCCCGCTGGCGTCGGGCGAGGTGAGCTGGGTATCCAGCTGCAGGGTCAGATAGTAGACAAACTGCTCACTGCTGAAGCCGTAGATGTAGTAGATGTCGAAGGCGGGGAACTTGGAGAGCGTGTCCGAGGGGATCTTGAGCTGCGAGGAGACAAACTCGTCCTGGTAGACGAAGCTGAACATGTCGGCGTTCTCCTCGTTGGCCATCAGCTTGCGGCTGGAGAGCGTGGGGAAGTACTCCGACTTGCCGTCAATGGGCGTGCCCACAAACAGCTTGCCGGCCTCTCCTCCGCTCCCGGCCGCATCTCCACCAATGACCACCCCAGACATGGTGCCAGCCTCGGCCACGCTGGACAGGTAGTGCTCCTTACGGTGGTGGGGCTCGCCCAGCTTGAACAGATCATCCAGCCTGAGGAACTGGCAGATCCCCTGGGAGGTGCTGCCGCAGGCGATCAGGCGGTTCTGACCGTAGTCCAGCAGCAGCAGCTTGTTGACGTTGCTGATCTGGGTCAGCTCGTGGGGGCAGGACTGGACCCCAGGAGGGGGGTAACACTTCTCATTGTCCACCACAGGGCCTGTCACGTGGCTGCGCAGCTTGGTCAGGTTGCTGGACAGCTTGAAGATCCAGTTGACCGCTCCCAGATACACCTCACCTGTCTTGTTGTGGACCACCAGGTGTGTGAGCCCCCCCTCTGGAGGGGAGAAGGACCTGAGGTCGCTGGGGGTGGTGGCAAACACCCCCGACAGCAGGAGGAGGAAGGGAAGGAGAGGGCCTCCCAGGGGTGGGGTGGGGTGGGAGGTCATGTTGGGCTCTGCTAGGTGAGGAGAGGTTCCTGGGTGTGTGTCTGTGTTTCTTTTCCTCTACTGAAGCTGTGGCTGTCCTACACCAGGCTGAAGGAAGGGAGGGGCGGTGGAGTAGCGCTGGCCTGGCGTCCTCTGGGCTCTGTGTCTCTGCTCTGTCGTCTATAACATCAACCCCAGCGCCTCGGCCGCCAGCCCTGCAAAGGGAAGGAAGAACACACATTAGGAGACAGGATCAGGGAACGCTCTCTCCCTATCGACTGAACAGGGGTTTAAAAGCTCTGCCAGCCACACAGAGCGGTGAGGGCAAAAAGAAGTCAGAATACATAAACATTCATCAATTACAGTAGGGCCTTAGGGGGAATCCTATACAACATTTGATGAGCATGTCAGCCTGCCAGACAGAGTCTGACTAACTCAACATAAAGCATTAGGCTGACAGACCATGGTGCGTCCTCATATATATTTTACACACATTGCCGGGATCCTCACCGTTACCTGCAGCCCTGCAGAGGGCCAGGCACAGTGTAGCAAGATGCAGCTAGAAGTACATCCACTACTGTGTACCGCGATAGGACAGTTCACCCTTTCACCATCCAGAATGATTTATAATAGGTAAATGTATCATGACATTACACTCAAACAATTCCTAATATCGTCAACATGACCTGAACATAGAGGGGGCAGGTTTACATATTATACTGTACAACTGTGAGTAGTAGATGAAGCTGAGACTATAAAAGGACCCGAATGAGAAATAAAAGATTACAGACCCAAACAGAGGTTGTTCTCTCTCTCTCACACACACACACACACACACACACACACACACACACACACACACACACACACACACACACACACACACACACACACACACACACACACACACACACACACACACACACACACACACACACACACACACACACACTCTCCAGGCCCAGACAGAAAGTCAATGACTGCTTTCATCTCCCAGTCCCAGTCAGCCATCATGACCTGCTGTATGAACCCACTGTTCTCCAGCCCATCAAGACAACGGACACATTGTGTCACGGCTGCAGTTGGTGTCTGAGGCACAAAACCTACCATCGTCTCAACTCAGTCATTCACCACGCACTGCCCCACTTACTGATGTAAAACCCTTCAGATTACATAGTCTCTCTCACACACACAAGCATGAATGCCTACACATTATAATCACAGATCAGTGATCAGACAGCCACTTTTAAAATGGTGACGTTTCAAGGGCACTAGTCTGAGATGTTTCTCTGGAGATATCAAAACGATAGTATAGATCACAGGTCCATCTACAAGGTGCATAACTATCACAACATTCTATCACTTTAACGAAAAATAAACATTGTCCCTGAACATTTACATTTAAGTCATTTAGCAGACGCTCTTATCCAGAGCGACTTACAAATTGGAAAGTTCATACATATTCATCCTGGTCCCCCCGTGGGGAATGAACCCACAACCCTGGCGTTGCAAGCGCCACGCTCTACCAACTGAGCCACACGGGACTGAACCAACATATGACGATGCTTTGACTGAACTGGGAGGAAAAGGCAGCTGTTTAATGTCTTGAGGAGACTGAATTAGACGCTCTGAAGATGTTTCAAGAGAAAGGAGTGACAGAGATGGAAGAAAGGATTAGAGAAGAGAGAGAAGTTGAGTGGAAGAGAGATGGATAAGGAGAAATCAGGATAGTGATGGAGTGGTCGTTAGTCTTCATAACAAAACAATGCCTTTTCCTTCCCGAGAGATGGAGGATGTTGGTGATGGCTGCTATTAGCCAGTCAGTCAGTAATGCACCTGAACTCACAGGGCTGTGCCTGGCGGAGGAAATGCCAGGCAGGAGAAATGAATCAATTGGCTGCAGAGAGCGGAGCAGAGGGAGGCTGAGGCAGGTTGTGTTGTAGACGGACGGACGGACAGCTGGGCTGGGCTCAACCTGCCTCCTCAGATAGCGACCCCTGAGCCACAGCGCCGCCAACACTGATTTATTGCTTGTGGCATATCAATTACAGCACCGGCCACAAAACTGGGGCCTCATAATTAAGCAAATGTATACACACTGCATCTTTAACATGGAGGTCATATCAGAGTCTGGGTGAGGGAGGCAAGCCACAGACAACACCTCACATAGGAGAGGAAAGACTCCATCCTTTACTGTCTATCAATGTTTGGCAGATACACAAACAAACACTTATGTATGCACACACATAGAGTGTATGCACTCCCAAGCATACAGAATAAACAATTAGGCTGCATACCTGTATGTTACTACTGTCAAACACAGACACATACAGTCTACTGGAGGTATTACCTTTAGAGGCACATGGAAGTATAGGGCAACACCCGTGGCCCTCTCCTAAAGGAGGTCCTATGGCAGATCAGAACCGATTACTTCAGAAACTTCCACAACATGGAACTTCTATTTACAATTCATCTCCAAGGCCTACAGACAAGGAACTAATAGTTCAAATCATATTCACCTCACACTCCTCTACTGGCATTTCACAGGTCTCTGGAGGGAGGGAGGGAGGGAGGGAGGGAGGGAGGGAGGGAGGGAGGGAGGGAGGGAGGGAGGGTTGAGGAAAGGACAGACTGAGATGAGTCAGAAACTATTGCCTAGCTTACCAGCTCCCATACTAGTATGTATGTTCACAGGGCCAAGCCTCTCAATCCAGCCCAGCAAACCCCATCATAACAGAAGTGTGTTTCTGATGAGAAGGCAAAATCACTGTATGAGCAGCAACACAAGTCAATCTGGCATAAATGTCCCAAAGTAACGAGTGCCTCCGTCAGGGCAGGGACAAGGAGGGAGGGAAATAAATAGTGTCTTCACTGGGAAATAAAGAGCTGACAAAGACAGCAAAAAAAATACAACTGCCAAATACGCAATTTGAGATATTAAAACAATTTTCAGTTTCAAGTTTTAATGCCATGTGCACAAGTACAGTGAAATGCCTTTCTTGCTCCAAACCAAACAATGCAGTAATCAATATCAATGTAGCACTAAAAATACCAAGGTAGAACAAAAACACAATAAATACAAATAAGAAATAAGAAGAACACGAGAAAGTAAGATAGCTATATACAGGGTCAGTTCCTGTGCATGGATACTGGAGTGTAGGAAATGGTCCCTTTCCCAACAGTTTGCAAATGAGTGTTGAAAAACAGGGTTAGGAAGCAGACAGTGTGCCGTTATTTTATAGGGTTCATGTTCAGATTGTGATTATTGGAAGGAGATTTAATGGGAGAATCTGCGACCAAACTAACCACATGTGAAAAGCAAGGGTTAAGTGAGGGACATACTGTACATATATTTATATTGTGTATGTTTTGATAAGATTCATAGAGTGTCTTTTTGTGGTGAAACACATTGATATCTCTGTTAGGCTGGGCTCTGGGGCAGGCTGGGCTCTGGGGCAGGCTGGGCTCTGGGGCAGGCTGGGCTCTGGGGCAGGCTGGGCTCTGGGGCAGGCTGGGCTCTGGGGCAGGCGGGGCTCTGGGCAGGCGGGGCTCTGGGCAGGCGGGGCTCTGGGGCAGTGCTGACTGAGGCCATAAGGACATGGGGCCATACAGCTGTAATAGTAAGGCTGTGAGGCTGGCTGTGAGGCTGGCTGTGAGGCTGGCTGTGAGGCTGGCTGTGAGGCTGGCTGTGAGGCTGGCTGTGAGGCTGGCTGTGAGGCTGGCTGTGAGGCTGGCTGTGAGGCTTTGCACTGATGGCTGCTGCTGGATTGCTGCTGTTTCCAGTGTGGCTCTGCTGGCTTTTCATGCAAGGCCCTGAGTAAGAACACTTTGCGCTTTTTACACTGTACTGCATTCCATGCCTGACACAGTGACTACACAGACAGCTGCCTCCACACACACACAAACACCTACCCGCTCCTCGCAAGACACCAGGCCTCCACATCATTCACACAGACACACACACACTTGTGTTTTTCAGGGATTAGCGCAGACAAGAGGTTCTGCCCCATCACGGATACATCGACTCAATGGCAGTTCAGTTGGCCACTGGAGCAGCCAGCAAGCTAGGCCTCTCAATCCTGCACACGTGTGACACATACTCACACACACCAACAGCTTCATGGGGTAACAGGTGCTGACACAGACACACAGTCCTTCACAGTGATAAAGGCTGGGAGTTAGAATCCTTAGAGTGAGTATGTACAGTAAGTATGTACAGTATGTTGATATTGTGAAATCCTCCTGAGTTGAAGGATTTAAAGGATCAAATATATTCTGAACCTGACTGGACTCATGTCCTCACGTCCACTACCACTGCAGACCAAACACAATGCACTACAGACCAAAGACAGTACACTACAGACCAAAGACAGTACACTACAGACCAAAGACAGTACACTACAGACCAAACACAATGCACCTCAGACCAAACACACTGCACCTCAGACCAAACACACTGCACCTCAGACCAAACACACTGCACCTCAGACCAAACACACTGCACCTCAGACCAAACACACTGCACCTCAGACCAAACACGGTACACCTCAGACCAAACACACTGCACCTCAGACCAAACACACTGCACCTCAGACCAAACACACTGCACCTCAGACCAAACACACTGCACCTCAGACCAAACACGGTACACCTCAGACCAAACACACTGCACCGCAGACCAACACGGTACACCTCAGACCAAACACACTGCACCTCAGACCAAACACACTGCACCTCAGACCAAACACACTGCACCTCAGACCAAACACGGTACACCTCAGACCAAACACGGTACACCTCAGACCAAACACGGTACACTATAGACCAAACACAGTACACTATAGACCAACACAGTACACTACAGACCAACACAGTACACAGCAGACCAACACAGTACACTACAGACCAACACAGTACACTACAGACCAAACACGGCACACTATAGACCAAACACGGCACACTATAGACCAAACACGGCACACTATAGACCAAACACGGCACACTATAGACCAAACACAGTACACTATAGACCAAACACAGTACACTATAGACCAAACACAGTACACTACAGACCAAACACGGTACACTACAGACCAAACACAGTACACTATAGACCAAACACAGTACACTATAGACCAAACACAGTACACTATAGACCAAACACGGTACACTACAGACCAAACACAGTACACTATAGACCAAACACAGTACACTATAGACCAAACACAGTACACTACAGACCAAACACAGTACACTATAGACCAAACACAGTACACTATAGACCAAACACAGTACACTATAGACCAAACACGGTACACTACAGACCAAACACGGTACACTACAGACCAAACACGGTACACCTCAGACCAAACACGGTACACTACAGACCAACACAGTACACAGCATACCAAACACGGTACAGTACAGACCAAACACAGTACACTACAGACCAAACACGGTACACTACAGACCAAACACGGTACACTACAGACCAACACAGTACACAGCATACCAAACACGGTACAGTACAGACCAAACACGGTACACTACAGACCAAACACGGTACACTACAGACCAAACACGGTACACTACAGACCAACACAGTACACAGCAGACCAACACGGTACACCTCAGACCAAACACGGCACACTATAGACCAAACACAGTACACTACAGACCAAACACGGCACACTACAGACCAACACAGTACACAGCATACCAAACACGGTACAGTACAGACCAACACAGTACACTACAGACCAAACACGGTACACTACAGACCAACACAGTACACAGCAGACCAACACGGTACACCTCAGACCAAACACAGTACACTACAGACCAAACACGGTACACTACAGACCAACACAGTACACAGCAGACCAACACGGTACACCTCAGACCAAACACGGTACACTACAGACCAACACAGTACACAGCATACCAACACGGTACACCTCAGACCAAACACGGCACACTACAGACCAAACACGGCACACTATAGACCAAACACAGTACACTACAGACCAACACAGTACACAGCATACCAAACACGGCACACTATAGACCAAACACGGTACACTACAGACAAACACAGTACACAGCATACCAAACACGGTACAGTACAGACAAAACACAGTACACTGCAGACCAAACACAATGCACTGCAGACCAAGCACAATGCACTACAGACAAACACAGTCCACTACAGACCAAGAGCAAACCCAATGCACAACAAACACAATGCAAGTCAAACACAATGCACTCCTATTTTGTTGCCTCACAACCTGGAATTAAAATGGATTTTTTGGAGGTTTGTATTTTTTTATTTACACAACACGCCTACCACTTTGAAGATGCAACATATGTTTTATTGTGAAACAAACAAGAAATAAGACAAAAAAACAGAACACTTGAGTGTGCATAACTATTCATAATACTTTGTAGAGCCACCTTTTGCAGCAATTAAAGCTGCAAATCTCTTGGTGTATGTCTCTATAAGCTTGGCACATCTAGCTACTGGGATTGTTGCCCATTCTTCAAGGCAAAACTGCTCCAGCTCCTTCAAGTTGGATGGTTCCGCTGGTGTACAGCAATCTTTAAGTCGTACCACAGATTTTCAATTGGATTGAGGTCTGGGCTTTGACTAGGCCATTCCAAGACATTTAAATGTTTCCCCTTAAACCACTCAAGTGTTGTTTTAGCAGTATGCTTAGGGTCATTGTCCTGCTGGAAGGTGCATCTCCGTCCCAGTCTCAAATCTCTGAAAGACTGAAACAGGTTTCCCTCAAGGATTTCCCTGTATTTAGCGCCATCCATCATTCCTGCAATTCTGACCAGTTTCCCAGTCCCCGCCGATGAAAAACATCCCCACAGCATGATGCTGCCACCACCATGCTTCACTGTGGGGATGGTGTTCTCGGGGTGATGAGAGGTGTTGGGTTTGCGCCAGACATTTTCCTTGATGGCCAAAAAGCTAAATTTTAGTCTCATCTGACCAGAGTACCTTCTTCAATATGTATGGGGAGTCTCCCACATGCCTTTTGGCGAACACCAAACGTGTTTGCTTATTTTTTTCTCTAAGCAATGGCTATTTTCTGGCCACTCTTCCGTAAAGCCCAGATCTGTGGAGTGTACAGCTTAAAGTGGTCCTATGGACAGATACTCCAATCTCCGCTGGGGAGCGTTGCAGCTCCTTCAGGGTTATCTTTGGTTTCTTTGTTGCCTCTCTGATCATGTGACACTTAGATTGCACACAGGTGGACTTTATTTAACTAATTACGTGACTTCTGAAGGTAATTGGTTGCACCAGATCTTATTTAGGGGTTTCATAGCAAATGGGGTGAATACATATGCACAAACCACTTTTCAGTTTTGAATTTTCTTAAACAAGTAATTTTTTTCACTTCACTTCACCAATTTAGACTATTTTGTGTATGTCCATTACAAAATAAGAATCCATTTAAATTACAGGTTGTAATGCAATAAAATAGGAAAAATGCCAAGGGGGATGAATACTTTTGCAAGGCACTGTATATTCCTGTGAACATTGTGCTGTGGGAAAGCACTCCTAAAAAAACAACAAACTGTGTGTCTCTGTGAAGATGGTGTCATAATAAACTCTAAGGCACTCCAAGGAGAAAGCTATAAAGGAGACTGCCTAGCCTGGGTATTTGGTCTGGCTGCTTAAAATCCACGGTTGCCTGACCTCCCAGGGAAGGTAGAGTCCAAAGCTATCACACTGCAGGAGAAACAGCAGCACAGCACTGCAAAACCAACTAGCTGGCGACTGAGAATGGGATAGATCAATCATTCTAGAAACCAACAGTTTCTTGCATTGTATGCACCCACATGCACTCAAAAGCGACATTCAAACACTGCCCATACCATACACCATACCATGCATTTATATAGTCCCCAAACATGTGTTGTCGTTGGTATGTTACCTAATAACAATGTGATATGAGTGTGGTTGAGCCTGGGAGATACAGCAGTAAAGGAGCCACCCTCCTGCGGAATAGACAGTGTCAACACCCTCTCTCTTTGGATAGTCTAATACATTTCTGACAATGACCTCATTTTATAGCAGGAGTTAAAGCTCCACAGCATGCATAAAACCGGTTTCAATTGCATTAACTCAAGTCCAAAAGAAGACAAATACCCTTATTCTTCCCCGAAGGCTGGGCATCTACATCCACTTTCCATTTGTGCATGGCAGAAGTATAGAAGTGTTCTCTCTCACTCTTTTCCTCCCTCTCTATCCCTCTTCTCCCTCTCCCTCTCCCTCTCCCTCTCCCTCTCTCAGTCTCTCTCCCTCCCTTTACCTCTCTCTCTCTGTCTGATGAGAGGGAAGCAATCCCTGATACAGGCTGAGAGCCGCCTTTTGACTGAGCAATACAAGTCTAACAGGACCAACTCCTTTTCTTAAATAGCACAATTACCACACTGCCGTTTGTAGCCAGCTTCGATTATCTACAGCAAATTCCATGATAAAATACAACATTTCTGGGCTTTTTGAAGCACTTAAAAACACTTCAGTGATTCTCTATAGCATACAGTCAGAGGGATTTCAAATCCCAGAACAAGACCTGTGAGGGAGAGCAGCTAGGTTTGTCAGCACACATTCCCAGTACTAGATCACATCCTCAGGCACTGTGCATTCTCCACTCACTGGGCTATTTACTTACAGTTTTTTACGATTGCTTACACACTAAAATTTAACTTTTCCCACAATTAGCAAAACCTTACACTCAAGGAGCAAAACACAAGGCTAGATTTGCACAACTCTAAGCACATTGTCAGCTTCACACTATTTGCAAAACATTACACACAGTGATTTGCAAAAAACTAAACACACTTGTATACATCAGACACAGAAGTATATCATGATGTCACTTCCTTGCAATTCCAAAGCACTGACTGTCAAATTACCACACCTATGAGCCAATCTGTTAAACACAGCCATCAGTTGCACAAACACATGATTGCTAAATTGTAGACACACCAATCAGGTTTAAGCACTATAAAAATGCAGCAGGTAGGTTCAACCAAAATGGAAGGAGTCAGAAGAAGAGTGAGGGTGAGAGGAGGAGTACACAGAGGAGGAGAAGGAGATAGAGGAAGAGGCAGAGCCCGAGCCAGAGGTCGAGGAAGACCTGAAGCAGGAGGAGAACGTGCACAAAGAAGAGGAGGACCAAACTTATCAAATGACATTTGTGCAACACTAGTGGACCATGTTGTGAACCACGGATTGACGCTGAGGGAGGCTGGACTGAGAGTTCAGCCAAATCTTAGCAGATATACAGTGGCATCTGTCATAATGTCACTTTTCGACAGGAAAACAGGTAAAAGAAGATCTGTCTACAGTTACAGTAATCAGCCGCTTATTGTATGCATCATATCAGCACTTGTGATACCCCTTCCTGTGACATTGTCCAGTAAGTTACATGTATTATTCTCTACATAGGATTGAGGGTCGGGAACGGGGGTAACATCACCCTTTGCGCTGCCATTTCACAGCATGGGGTTGTCCTCCGTCATGCCAAAATGGGCCCTTACAACACACCTCATATTCTCACATTTTTGGACCGATTGCACCACATCGTCACAGCAGGAAATGAAATGCACCAGATGCAATACACGGTCATCTGGGACAATGTGTCATTCCACCGCTCTGCTTTGGTCCAGAACTGGTTTCAACACCATCCACAGTTGACAGTACTATACCTTCCACCATACTCTCCGTTTCTAAACCCTATCGAAGAGTTTTTCTCTGCATGGCGGTGGAAGGTTTACGATCTCCAGCCCCAGGCTCAGGTACCCCTCATTCAGGCCATGGAGGACGCCTGTGACCAAGTCGACGCCGCAGCTGTGCAAGGATGGATTCGACATTCAAGACGGTTCTTCCCGCGTTGTCTGGCTAATGACGATGTTGCTTGTGATGTTGATGAAATTCTCTGGCCAGATCCAGCTAGGCGAAGAGATAATGTATAGTATGTTTACTGTAGTATTTTCTGTACAATATTGTCCGTTTTTTTGTTATTTACTGTAATTGTAACCTGTACTGGATACAGTATTTTACGTTTGTCTGTTTGCTGAGCTAACAGTGTTATGCACACTACTGTAGTAGCATGAAAACTGGGACATGTTTTGTTGTGATTCTCCATGTTGACATGTTGACTAATTTGGGTATATGGAGAGAAATAAATGATATTTTCCTCAGTCTGCAGCGTTGGTCTTGTGTAGTGTTTGTATAGTTGCACTTTCTCTGTGTACTTCATTTACACTACTCTAATCACTGACAATTAGACTTGCTAAAAGTGTTTTAGGTTAGCAACAGCAGTGTGTAACTGGTTCAAAAAGATTGAAGTCATATGAAATGTGTGTGTTTCGTATGGTAACAAAATATCATTTTTATGAAGTCGTGTATAGTTTTGACAAAAGTGTTCCATTTTGCAAATGATCTGAAGTGTTGTGCTACTGTGGTGTAGGGTTGTGCTAATTGTGTGTAGTGTTTTGACAAACCGGGCCCTGTTTTCAAAATTGTGCTTAAACAATTGAAAAAAACTGTAAGCATGTGTGTGTGTCTCTGTGTGTGTGTCTCTGTGTGTGTGCCTCTGTGTGTGTGCCTCTGTGTGTGTGCCTCTGTGTGTGTGTGTGTGTGTGTGTGTGTGTGTGTGTGTGTGTGTGTGTGTGTGTGTGTGTGTGTGTGTGTGTGTGTGTGTGTGTGTGTGTGTGTGTGTGTGTTGGTTCGTCTATCCTTGTGGTGACCTAAAATCTCCAAAAGACCCCACAAGGATTGTTAAGCAAGGACAATTGTCTCTCATGGGGACATTTGGGGCGGCAGCTTGCAAGGTTGCAAGTTCGAATCCCTGAGCTGACAAGGTACAAATCTGTCGTTCTGCCCCTGAACAAGCCAGTAAACCCACTGTTCCTAGGCCGTCATTGAAAATAAGAATTTGTTCTTAACTGACTTGCCTGGTTAAATAAAGGTCAAATAAAAATAATAAATCTGCCATATCTGCATGAGGGCAAAGGCTATTTTAAGCTTAGGGTTTAGGGATAGGGTTAGAGTAAGGGGTTAAGGTTAGGGATATAATTAGGTTTAGGGATAGGGTTAGAGTAAGGGGTTAAGGTTAGGGATATAATTAGGTTTAGGGATAGGGTTAGAGTAAGGGGTTAAGGTTAGGGATATAATTAGGTTTAGGGAAAATAGGATTTTGAAATAGGATTTTGAATACATTTTAGGTCCCCACGAGGATAAAATAACATAACGTGTGTGTGTGCACGATCTTGTGCATGTGTACATGTTCATACAGTTGTTCTTGACATGTTTAAGAAAGTGTAAGTGTTTGTATGCATTGGTTTAGGGATGTATGGGTTTGTACAGAGCCTTCAGAAAGTATTCATACCCCTTGACTTATTCCACATTTTGTTGTGTTACAGACTGAATTCAAAATGGATTAAATATATTTTCTTCCTCACCCATCTACACACAATATCCCAGAAATGTTTGCTAATTTATTGATAATCAAACACAGACCTATCTCATTTACATAAGTATTCATGCCCCTAAGTCAATACATGTTAGAATCACATTTGGCAGTGATTACAGCTGTGAGTGTTTCTGGGTAAAACTCTAAAAGCGGTACTAGTGCTGAGTGCTAGTGCTTTTTGAGGTTGGTTTGGTTTCGGTTTGATAATCACAAAATAATCACGGTTTTCCAACTGTAGATGTGTTCATACAGAAGGTAGCCTCACTACCTCCCCTCACTGGCCTACACACAATACTCCATAATGTCAAAGTGGAATTATGTTTTTACACATTTTTACAAATTCAGAGAAAATGTAAAGCTATTCCTTTGTAAAGACAAGCCTAAATAAGTTCAGGAGTAAAAATGTGCTTAACAAGTCACATAATAACTTGCATGGACTCACTCTGTGTGCAATAGTAGTGTTTAACATGATTTTTGAATGACTACCTCATCTACTGTATGTACCCCACACATACAATTATCTGCCTCAGTCGAGCAGTAAATTTCAAACACAGATTAAACCACGAAGACCAGGGAGGTTTTCCAATGACTCGCAAAGAAGGGCACCTATTGGAAGATAGGTCTAAAAGAGCATGGTGAAGTTATTAATTACACTTTGGATGTTGTATCAATACACCCAGTCACTACAAAGATACAGGCGTCCTTCCTAATTCAGTCACCGGAGATAAATGAAACCACTCAGGGATTTTACCATGAGGCCAATGGTAACTTTAAAACGGTTACAGTGTAATGGCTGTGATAGGAGAAACCTGAGAATGAATCAACAACACTGTAGTCACTACACAATACTAACCTAATTGACAGAGTGAAAAGAAGGGTGCCTGTACAGAATAGAAATCTTCCAAGGCACTAAAGTAATACTGCAAAGAATGTGGCAAAGCAATTCAGTTTTTGTCCTAAATACAAAGTGTTATGTTTGGGGCAAATCCAATACAACACATTACTGAGTACCACTCTCCATATTTTCAAGCATAGTGGTGGCTGCATCATGTTATGGGTATGCCTGTAATCGTTACGGACTGGGGAGTTTTTCAAGATAAAAAAGAAATGGAATGGAGCTAAGCACAGGCAAAATCCTAGTGGAAAACCTGGTATAGTCTGCTTTCCACCAGACACTTGGAGATGGAAAACCTCCTTTGGTCTTTGTGGTTGAATCTGCATTTGAAATTCACTGCTCGGCCGAGGGACCTTACAGATAACTGTATGTGTGGTGTACAGAGAGGAGATAGTCATTCAAAAATCATGTGAAACACTATTATTGCACACAGAGTGAGTCCATGCACCTCATTATGTGACTTGTTAATCACATTTGTTTATTTAGGCTTGCCATAACAAAGGGGTTGAATAATTATTGACTCAAGACATTTCAGCTTTTCATTTATAATTAATTTGTAAAAAATGTGAAAAACAGAACTCCACTTTGACACAATGGGTAGGCCAGTGACAAAAAAATCTAAATTCAATATATTAAAAAATAAAGTATTCAGTATTCAGACTCTTTGCTATCAGACTTGAAATTAAGCTCAGGTGCATCCTGTTTTCATTGATCATCCTTGAAATGTTTCTACAACTTGATTGGAGTCCACCTGTGGTAAATTCAATTGATTGGACATGATTTGGAAAGGCACACACCTGTCTACATAAGGTCCCACAGTTGACAGTGCATGTCAGATCAAAAACCAAGCTATAAGGTCGAAGGAATTGTGTCGAGGCACAGAACTGGGGAAGGATACCAAAAAATGTCTGCAGCATTGACGGTCCCCAAGAACACAGTGGCCTGCATCATTCTGAAATGGAAGAAGTTTGGAACCACCAAGACTCTTCCTAGAGCTGGCTGCCCGGCCAAACTGAGCAATAGGGGTAGAAGGGGCTTGGTCAAGGAGATGAAACCAAGATTGAATCATGCTGGGGGGATGTTTTTCAGCGGCAGGGACTGGGAGACTAGTCAGGATCGAAGGAAAGATGAACGGAGCAAAGTACAGAGAGATCCTTAATGAAAACCTGCTTCAGAGTACTCAGGACCTCAGAATGGGAGCGAAGGTTCACCTACCAACAGGACAATGACCCTAAGCACACAGCCTAGACAACGCAGGAATGTCTCTGAATGTCCTTGAGTGGCCCAGCCAGAGCCCGATCTCTTTGAGAGACCTAAAAATAGCTGTGCAGCGATGCTCCCCATCTAACCTGACAGAGCTTAAGAGGATCTGCAAAGAAGAATGGGAGAAACTCCCCAAACACAGGTGTGCCAAGCTTGTAGCGTCATACCCAAGAAGACTTGAGGCTGTAGTCACTGCTAAAGGTGCTTCAACAAAATACTGAATAAAGTTTTATTTTATACATTTGAAAACATTTCTAAAAACTTGTTTTTGCTTTTTCATTACGTGGTATTGTGTGTGATGGGGGGGGGGGGGTAATTTAATCAATGTTAGAATAAGGCTGTAATGTAACTACTTTTTAATTGCACTATATATACTACATATACTACATATACTACATATACTATATATACTATATATACTACATATACTACATATACTATATATACTGACAATATGTTATGACACTGAGCGGGAGACACACACACACATAGGGAGGGAGAGTAGACCTGTTTGACAGACTGCAGGGAGGGAGAGTAGACCTGTTTGACAGACTGCAGCAGCACAGATCAGTTACAACCAGTAGCCACCTTTATGACACACCCTCGGAGAGGAGGAAACAAGGGAGGACAACCGCTGAGGAGGAGGAGGAGGAGAGGAGAAGGAGCAGGTTACCAGGCAAGCTTCCAACTGTAGATGTGTTCATGCAGAAGGTAGCCTCACTACCTCCCCTCACTGAGCCAATGTTGTTTTGTTTTCATCCTGCGATCAGCTACAACAGGGAGGGTTTACAACATGGTTTCACTGTGTAACAGCACAGCACCAGGCTATCTGGAATGTTTCTATGGCTCTCTTCACTACCACTACCGTAGATGATTATGTTGTTCCTATGCATCTTAAAGTCACACACATGATTCATACACAACAGGATATTAAGAAGCAGACATTCAGGTTCTAGCTTAAGAGCTCAGAGAGGAGTGACATGCTTGATTAAATGCTGCCACTTGAGGTGAGCAGACACGTACACACAGGGGGAGCACATACTCTGGGATAGACACACACACACACGCACACACACACACACATACAGTGGGGAGAACAAGTATTGGATACACTGGCGATTATGCATGTTTTCCTACTTACAAAGCATGTAGAGATCTGTAATTTTTATCATAGGTACACTTCAACTGTGAGAGACGGAATCTAAAACAAAAATCCAGAAAATCACATTGTATGATTTTTAAGTAATTCATTTGCATTTTATTGCATGACATAAGTATTTCATACATCAGAAAAACAGAACTTAATATTTGGTACAGAAACCTTTGTTTGCAATTACAGAGATCATATGTTTCCTGTAGTTCTTGACCAGGTTTGCACACACTGCAGCAGGGATTTTGGCCCACTCCTCCATACAGACCTTCTCCAGATCCTTCAGGTTTCGGGGCTGTCACTGGGCAATACGGACTTTCAGCTCCCTCCAAATATTTTCTATTGGGATCAGGTCTCGAGACTGGCTAGGCCACTCCAGGACCTTGAGATGCTTCTTAGTTGCCCTGGCTGTGTGTTTCGGGTCGTTGTCATGCTGGAAGACCCAGCCATGACCCATCTTCAATGCTCTTACTGAGGGAAGGAGGTTGTTGGCCAAGATCTCGCGATACATGGCCCCATCCATCCTCCCCTCAATACGGTGCAGTCATCCTGTCCCCTTTGCAGAAAAGCATCCCCAAAGAATGATGTTTCCACCTCCATGCTTCACGGTTGGGATGGTGTTCTTGGGGTTGTACTCATTCTTCTTCTTCCTCCAAACACGGCGAGTGGAGTTTAGACCAAAAAGCTCTATTTTTGTCTCATCAGACCACATGACCTTCTCCCATTCCTCCTCTGGATCATCCAGATGGTCACTGGCAAACTTCAGACGGGCCTGGACATGTGCTGGCTTGAGCAGGGGGACCTTGCGTGCGCTGCAGGATTTGAATCCATGACGGCGTAGTGTGTTACTAATGGTTTTCTTTGAGACTGTGGTCCCAGCTCTCTTCAGGTCGACCAGGTCCTGCCGTGTAGTTCTGGGCTGATCCCTCACCTTCCTCATGATCATTGATGCCCCACGAGGTGAGATCTTGCATGGAGCCCCAGACCGAGGGTGATTGACCGTCATCTTGAACTGTTCTCCCCACTGTACATTCACCCACATACAGGCGCAGGCACACCACGATGCACCTAATTCCATTGGAAAAAGGACATTCATTTTGAATGCAGGGTCAGAGTCTAAAGGGGAATAATAGCTTCTAAAAATGTGTGTGCCTGTGCCTGTGCCTGTGCCTGTGCCTGTGTGTGTGTGTGTGTGTGTGTGTGTGTGTGTGTGTGTGTGTGTGTGTGTGTGTGTGTGTGTGTGTGTGTGTGTGTGTGTGTGTGTGTGCGTATTTACGTGCATGTGTGTGTGCGCTTCAGCGTTTGTGTGCATCAGTCTGTGTGAACACCTCCGTGTCATCCCCGGCGCTCCGGTGACCTTTTCAGTTCCTGCCGCCTGAGTTTGTGATAACACAATTACACCAGGCTAATGAACAGAGCACCCAGATAAAGTACCCGCCACGCACACTTCCGCTCAGCGTTTCAATCTCTTTTAAAGGCTACATTTGCATCTTTAATATAAATGTAATTCCTCATTAATGTGCAGATGGCTGGTCAGATGTGAGTAGAGGGAAAATACACTACATGACCAAAAGTATGTAGACACCTGCTCGTCAAACATCTCATTCCAAAATCATGGGCATTAATATGGACTTGATCCTCCTTTGCTGCTATAACAGCCTCCACTCTTCCGGGAAGGCTTTCTACTAGATGTTGGAACATTTCTGCGGGGACTTGCTTCCATTCAGCCACAAGAGCATCAGTGAGGTCGGATACTGATGTTGGGCGTTTAGGCCTGGCTCGCAGTCGGCGTTCCAATTCATCCCAAAAGTGTTCGGTGGGCTTGAGGTCAGGACTCTGTAAAGGTCATTCAAGTTCTTCCACACTGATCTCAACAAACCATTTCTGTATGTACCTCGCTTTGTGCACAGGGATATTGTTATGCTGAAACAGGAAAAGGCCTTCAACAAACTGTTTCCACAAAGTTGGAAGCACAGAATCGTCTAAAATGTCATTGTATGCTGTAGTGTTAAGATTTCCCTTCACTGGAACTAAGGGGCCAAGCCCGAACCATGAAAAACAACCCCAAACCATTATTTCTCCTCCACCAAACTTTACAGTTGGCACTATGCATTGGGGCATTGTGGTAGCATTCTCCTGGCATTCGCTAAACCCAGATTTGTCCGTCAGACTGCCAGATGGTGAAGCGTGATTCATCACTCCAGAGAACGCGGTTCCACTGCTCCAGAGTAAAATGGCGACGAGCTTTACACCACTCCAGCTGATGCTTGGCATTGCGCATGGTGAGCTTAGGTTTGTATGCGGCTGCTTGGCCATGGAAACCCATTTCATGAAGCTCCCGAAGAAAAGTTATTGTGCTGTCGTTGCTTCCAGAGGCAGTTTGGAACTCCGTAGTGAGTGTTGCAAAAGGGGACAGATGATTTTTACGGGCTACGTGATTCAGCATTCGGCGGTCCCGTTCTGTGAGCTTTTGTGACCTACCACTTTGCGGCTGAGCCGTTGTTGCTCCTAGACATTTCCACTTCATAATAACAGCACTTACAGTTGACCGTGGCAGCTCTAGCAGGTCATAAATTTTATTAACTGTCTTGTTGGAAAGGTGGCATCCTATGACGGTGCCATGTTGAAAGTCACTGAGCTATTCAGTAAGGCCATTCTACTGCCAATGTTTGTCTATGGAGATAGCATGGCTGTGTGCTCGACTTCATACACCTGTCAGCAACGGGTGTGGCTGAAATAGCCGAATCCACTAATTTGAAGGGGTGTCCACATACTTTTGTATATATAGTGTATTTAAATCTACACCCTCCTCCCCTCCCTCCTCCCTGCCTCCACTGCCCTCTGTGCTCTGACTATGTGCCCTGGTATTAACCATGCATGGTTTTCAAAGGACGTGTTAAGAGATTAAACTAATATAGACCAATGGCTGAGTGAAACTGAATGTCACCCATAGAGGACCCGTCGATTTTAAAATGGAAAAGTTACTCCATCTAGGAGTAATGCACTATTGTGACAGTGATCGACCATAGAGGACCCTACAGGGCTGTGGGGGTTTGTAAGGGAATCCTTCAGGGCTGTGGAGGTTTGTAAGGGAATCCTTCAGGGCTGTGGAGGTTTGCAAGGGAATCCTTCAGAGCTGTGGAGGTTTGTTAGGGAATCCTTCAGGGCTGTGGAGGTTTGTAAGGGAATCCTTCAGGGCTGTGGAGGTTTGCAAGGGAATCCTTCAGGGCTGTGGAGGTTTGTAAGGGAATCCTCCAGGGCTGTGGAGGTTTGTAAGGGAATCCTTCAGGGCTGTGTAGGTTTGTAAGGGAATCCTTCAGGGCTGTGGAGGTTTGTAAGGGAATCCTTCAGGGCTGTGTAGGTTTGCAAGGGAATCCTTCAGGGCTGTGGAAGTTTGTAAGGGAATCCTTCAGGGCTGTGGAGGTTTGTAAGGGAATCCTTCAGGGCTGTGGAGGTTTGCAAGGGAATCCTTCAGGGCTGTGGAGGTTTGTAAGGGAATCCTTCAGGGCTGTGTAGGTTTGCAAGGGAATCCTTCAGGGCTGTGGAGGTTTGTAGGGGAATCCTTCAGGGCTGTGGAGGTTTGTAAGGGAATCGTTCAGGGCAGTGTAGGTTTGCAAGGGAATCCTTCAGGACTGTGGAGGATTGTAAGGGAATCCTTCAGGGCTGTGTAGGTTTGCAAGGGAATCCTTCAGGGCTGTGGAGGTTTGTAAGGGAATCCTTCAGGGCTGTGGAGGTTTGTAAGGGAATCCTTCAGGGCTGTGTAGGTTTGCAAGGGAATCCTTCAGGGCTGTGGAGGTTTGTAAGGGAATCCTTCAGGGCTGTGTAGGTTTGTAAGGGAATCCTTCAGGGCTGTGTAGGTTTGTAAGGGAATCCTTCAGGGCTGTGTAGGTTTGTAAGGGAATCCTTCAGGGCTGTGGAGGTATGTAAGGGAATCCTTCAGGGCTGTGGAGGTTTGTAAGGGAATCGTTCAGGGCAGTGTAGGTTTGCAAGGGAATCCTTCAGGACTGTGGAGGATTGTAAGGGAATCCTTCAGGGCTGTGTAGGTTTGCAAGGGAATCCTTCAGGGCTGTGGAGGTTTGCTAGGGAATCCTTCAGGGCTGTGGAGGTTTGTAAGGGAATCATTCAGGGCAGTGTAGGTTTGCAAGGGAATCCTTCAGGACTGTGGAGGATTGTAAGGGAATCCTTCAGGACTGTGGAGGATTGTAAGGGAATCCATCAGGACTGTGGAGGATTGTAAGGTAATCCATCAGGACTGTGGAGGATTGCAGGTGAATCCATCAGGACTGTGGAGGTTTGTAAGGGAATCCTTCTGGGCTCTCTGGCATGGGGCTGCTCTAGCTGCTGTGGTTGTGGTTCTGATTAGTGCAGCTAGGGCCTGAAAGCATTCCAGCTATGCAAGGCCCGAGCCGGGGGAATAGGGGATAGGGTTAGCATGGCTCCACGCCTTATAGCGCTTATTATAATAATAAATAAAAGAGGAACTGATGAAAGAACATGCCTGTTTCCTTTAGGGCCTTTACTGACCCCTGCGCCTCTACCATCCCTGGGGGAATAACACTCTATTGGAGCTGCATGAGGGCGAAAGGGTGGAGGGGGGTTGATCTCTGTCAGGTTGGTGGCCTCTGATATGTGGTAAAGGCTGGTAATTCAGGCAATTCATCCAATCAAGCAATTAAGTCAATTCAGTACACCTCTGAAGTATAAACAGCCGTGGGTGGCTCACTGGGGAATATAAGCCATCTGTCTGGGTCTATACCACAATAATGTACTGACACTCATTTACATGTAGGATTGCAGAAACAGAACAGACACCCTGAGTTTTCTGTTCCACCAGCATCACCAGTCTCCACGGCTCTCTGTCTGTGAGTTGTTGCACATCTGGAGCCAACTGGGACAGTACATCAACACCCCCACTAATCACTGAGCAAACATTCAGGAGACTCACAACAAAAACTGGATTTTACGTAAACCAACATAGCATTCCCCAAGTCTCTCTATTGCTGTGTTAGTTGTACACAACAGGATTCATTTGGGTTGTAACAGTTCATAAGAAAGCCGTCCTGACATGGCGACGTATTGGTGGCCCTGACATAAACAGAGCCAGAGCCATTGTTCCTGGCCTGCTCTCTCTTCCTCCCGGCCCAAGGGATCCACTCATCACAGGAGTCTTGCAGCCACGCACGACTCAGGGAAACAGGGAACAATGGCTGTGGAGTCCATAAAACTAGCTAGGGTTAGGAGAGGATTGACCTTAAGGAAACACTCTAAGCCTAACACACATGGACACAGTCATGTAAACTATACAGGAGTCATGCAAACAGTCCCCTATGTGCACACAACCCCCCCCTGAACAGCTGTCGTACTAGCTACTATCCCACAGTAAAACAAATCATTCATCCATGACTGGGACTGGGGTCCTTCAGCATCCTAAAGGCCAACACACAAAGGGGTCCTGGGTTAGTGAGAGTGGAGCCTGTGAGAGGACTGCTGTGGATCATACCCTGCATATCTCTGCAGAGCTGTGAATCCAAACGATCTCAAATAGATCTCTCTTATCAGGCCTGGGGTTAGCAGGCGGACACAGAGCTCTATATGTAATGACCAACACAAAATCCCCAACTTGAGATGGGATCACACTGTCAAATCACACAGGGACCAATGTCAGTGGGACAAAGCTGGAACACACACTCAGTCAGTCACACACAACATCTGTCACGGGTGTAAAGCTGTGTTTCTCCTCACTCAGTCACACACAACATCTGTCACGGGTGTAAAGCTGTGTTTCTCCTCACTCAGTCACACACAGACAGACAGACATACACAAACACACATAGATATAAATAGAAACACATACACAGACAGACAGACATACACAAACACACATAGATATAAATAGAAACACATACACAGACAGACAGACATACACAAACACACATAGATATAAATAGAAACACATACACAGACAGACAGACATACACAAACACACATAGATATAAATAGAAACACATACACAGACAGACAGACATACACAAACACACATAGATATAAATAGAAACACATACACAGACGCGTAAAAAGAGCTCAAAAGATTGCAAAGAGAGAAGTTTACATTTACTGACAGAAATCTCTTCATCTCACTTTGTGGCCGTCTCAGTATCAACCAATTCACTTTCCTAAAAATCCCCTGGAGTGAATGATGTGCTAAGCCCCTGCTAAACTTAAAGCTTCTGCTCCACTGACCATTGATCCCTGAACCACTGCAGCGGCCAGGAGGATTTCTAGGGCTGACAGCTGTTTGGGCTGAGGCTGAGGGCTGAGGCTGAGGCTGGGGGCTGAGGCTGGGGGCTGAGGCTGAGGGCTGAGGCTGAGGGCTGAGGCTGGGGGCTGAGGCTGGGGGCTGAGGCTGAGGGCTGAGGCTGAGGGCTGAGGCTACGGGGGGGGGGGGGGGGGGTAGTTAGTCATGGTTAACAGTCATCCTCTCCTCCTCGTCATGCTGCCATTGCATGGCAGTCACGCTCCAATGATACACCGGAGAAATACTGCAGTTAGTTCTTTCACAAATAAACAAGCGACTGATGACAATGAGAACTAGCTACATCATTCTACCATGACCGCCCCAGTTTGAGGCTGGCTAGCATCTCTCTCTTTCCTTTCCAAGCTGTGAAATGTGGAAAACATGTGCTAAGAGTACAGGAGGACGCCTGCCAGCAGTGCCTGGGTAAGTCAAACACCCATGCTTTTGTATGTCCAACAACAAAATAGCACCTTTGTCTGTAATTGTCAAAATTCTTAGTTTGTCGATGCCAGCTGCAGTCTGAAATGCTGAGATGGGCCAATTAAGCTTCATGCCCTGAATGGATCTCTTTTCGCTCATTTACTTCTATCGTGGGTTTTAAAAAATGTTGCTACCAGGGAGAAAACATCTGACAATCGTCAGCACAGTTCCACTGTAATGTGATTGAGGTCTAATGTGGCAGTAGGTGACCAACTGAAATGCAGGTAAACAAACACACATCCTGAAACCACCTCCCATACAGAGATAGCCAGAGGCACACAGCTGGTCTGTTCTCCTTCTCCCCTGAACTATGATGGTTAGCAGGGAAACATGTGAAGAGAATCTCATCAGGAGGAAGGAATGTGAACCCTGACCCTGGCCCGCGACCCACAGCAGGCCAGGGCCTTCATTGGGCTGCCAGTATAATCATTTCCAGAGCAGGCCATTCGGACCGGCAGAGAGAGGGGGAAGGGGAGGGGGAGAAGGGGGCTTCAAAGCCTGCTGGGTAACGTCTGCACACACCAGGTCTGCTAAAGGAATCACACTGCTGATGTTACCTAGAACAGGCCATGTTTCTCAGCCCATGACTCACTCCTCCTCCCCCTCCACCTCCACACCACCACTGACTGGCTTCTCTCCACACCATGTCCAACCAGCACATGTTCCAGGAACACAGAACACTGCCTGGGCTAGTGCTACATCCCTGTATGTCATAGAAACACCAGCTAACTACTAAACTAGAGCAGAGCGTTGCTCAGCGACACAGAAAACAGTGGTGTTGAAGAAGTGTGATTAATCAAATCAAATCAAATGGTATTTGTCACATGCGCCAAATACAGCAGGTGTAGACCTTACAGTGAAATGCTACTTACAAGCCCTTAACCAACAATGATTTAATTAAGGAAGTTAAGGAAAAAAAATTAAATAAGTATTAAGTAAAAAATAGATAAGTAAAAAATAGAAAACAAAAGTAACAAATAATTAAAGAGCAGCAGTAAAATAGCAAGCAAGGCTATATACAGGGGGTACCGGTACAGAGTCCATGTGCGGGGGCACTGGTTAGTCGAGGTAATTGAGGCAATATGTACATGTAGGTAGAGTTAATGTGACTATGCATAGATAATAAACAGAGAGTAGCAACAGCATATAAGAGGGGTCTGGGTAGCCCTTTGATTTGCTGTTCAGAAGTATTATGGCTTTGGGGTAGAAGCTGTTAAGAAGCCTTTTGGACCTTGACTTGGCGCTCCGGTACCGCTTGCCGTGCGGTAGCAGAGAGAACAGTCTATGACTAGAGCGGCTGGAGTCTTTGACAATTTTTAGGGCCTTCCTCTGACACCGCCTGGTATAGAGGTCATGGATGGCAGGAAGCTTAGCCCCAGTGATGTACTGGGCCTTACGCACTACCCTCTGTAGTGCACTGCGGTCGGAGGCCGAGCAGTTGCCATACCAGGCAGTGATGCAACCAGTCAGGATGCTCTCGATGGTGCAGCTGTAGAACCTTTTGAGGATCTGAGGACCCAATCCGTGAAGGCCTGGTAAATTATAGGTCACCCAGCATGGTAACATTGAAAAATGGCACTCTTTATTCTGACCTTTCATTTAACTCTTTCAAATCCCCACAGAAGGGGTGCACGTTTTCACACAT